>NC_061151.1:2434196-2734196 GCF_905220365.1 Vanessa cardui
TAATGAAAGGGAACACACATTTCTAACTAATACGGTTTGGGTACAGTTAGGTAATATTGCATACTTTATACCCTCTGCTATTATTAAATCATGTCACTGTCATTTAAAAATTGTAAATTTGGGTGATACTGATGTAATATGGGAAGCAAATAGGCTTGTAGCTAGGGCTGAGATAGCAACAATACCTACATGCACGCGCGATTATACGACCCTAGCTATAGACAATTCAAATACCAATAGCTTACGTATTAACTTATCCGAAATAGAGACGGGACCGCTTAGTGATTACGAAAATAAGCAGCTGCTAATTCTGTTAAATAAGTATACTAATTCATTCGCTAGAACTACAAAAGATTTAGGTTGTACTGATCTCATAAAAATGCACATCCGTACAATAAATGACCAACCAATTTGTTGCAAGCCGTATAGGTTATGACACAAAGAAAATGAAATCGTAAATGCAAAAATTAGGGATTTACTAGACGCGGGTATTATTAGGGAATCTATGTCTGAGTATGCTAGCCCTATAGTTCTAGTAAAAAAAAAACAGGAGACTATAGGCTTTGTGTCGATTATAGGGCATTAAATGCTAACACTATAAAAGATCGATATCCTTTGCCACATATAGAAGATCAAGTCAATAAGCTATCGGGGCAATTCTTTTTTACAACCCTTGATCTCGCCCAAGGTTATTACCAAGTAGGTATTCATGAATACTCGATAACTAAGACTGCATTCGTAACACCATCCGGTCAATATGAATTTTTGAAAATGCCCTTTGGCCTCGCAAATGCCCCAGCTGTATTTTCTCGTTTAATACAGATGACACTAGGCAGAGTCGATCAAAACGTTGCTCTGTATCTTGATGACGTAATGTTGCCTACAAAAACGGTAGAAGAAGGATTAGTACTATTAGAAAAAGTTTTACAATTATTAACACAGGCCAATTTAAAATTAAATCTTGGTAAATGTTCTTTCTTAAAACGTACTGCCACTTACCTAGGCCACGAAATATCAGCTGGTACAATACAACCGGGCTGTGCTAAGATAAAATGTGTTGCACAATATAACCGGCCGCGCAATGTACATGAGATTAGACAATTTATCGGTTTAACATCATATTTTCGGAAGTTTGTTCAAAATTTCGCGCAGATTGCACGTCCTCTTACTCAACTTACAAAAAAAGATGTAAAGTGGAATTGGGGTGCTGACCAAGAAAATTCGTTTCAAACCCTTAAGCGACGGTTGATTGAAAGGCCTGTGTTAGGCATTTACAACTGTAACGCAAAAACTGAGTTACATTGTGATGCTAGTAAGGTTGGTTTAGGCGGAATTTTAATGCAATACCAAGCAGATGGTAGTTTAAAACCTATAGCTTATTTCAGTAGGGCGTAACCCTAAGTAAAGAAGAGAGGCACTATCATAGTTATGAACTAGAAACACTGGCCGTTGTTGAATCTCTTAAACGTTTCAGAATTTATCTTACAGGCATTAAAGTTAAAATAGTAACCGACTGTTCAGCACTTAGAACTACCCTAGTGAAACTTAATTCCGAGAATAGCTCGTTGGTGGCTTACAATACAAGAATTTGATCTAGAGATAGAGTATAGGCCAGGCGAACGTATGAGGCATGTAGACGCCCTTAGTAGAAACCCGGTAACTAACACAATACTCATGATTGATAATTCAGATTGGTTAATAACTCTTCAGGTACAAGATGATAATATTCAAAACATTCTTTCTAGACTCCGTGACAATCCTGACCCTAACTTAATTGCAAACTACACTATCAAAGATAACTTGCTTTTTAGAAAAACAGTCGCTGGTAATCGTTTTGTTATCCCAAAATTAGCAAAATACGGTCTATTACAAAAACTTCACGATCAAATAGGTCATCCCGGATTCGAAAAATGTGAACGATCCATTAAGTCTCAGTTCTGGTTTGAAGGAATGACGAGATTCATAAGAAAATATGTAAACAGTTGTCTGCAATGTGCATTTAACAAAGGTAATCATGGTAAGTTGGAAGGTGAACTACACCCAATTAACAAGCCAGCTATACCCATGCACACGTTGCACGCTGACCATTTGGGTCCTTTTGCTAAAACTCGGAAAGGGAATACTTATGTTTTGGTAGTGATAGACGCTTTTACCAAATTTGTGTTCGCCCGACCTTCTAAAAATTGTAGTTCAATTGAGACTATCCGTTTGTTAAAAGAAATAATTATCCAGTTTGGTTACCCAACAAGAATTATAACGGATAGGGGGAAAGCTTTTACAAGTAGGTATTTTAAGCAATTCGCCGAAGAAACTCAATTTAAACATACTTTAAACGCAATAGCTAGCCCTCGTTCAAATGGTCAAGTTGAACGTGTAAACCGTACTTTGCTGAACGGTCTAAACACTATGTCAGAAGATGAATGTACATGGGACAATAAGCTGGACGACGTCGTGTGGGGAATCAATAACACACCTAACGCGACAACCGGCTTTTCACCCTTTAATCTTATGTTTGGCCACAAAAACTCTCGTTATCCGTCATTCCCTTCAGACGCGGCTTCAACCTTTGAAAGTCAATTTGATGAACTACAGGCTAATAGGGAAACTGCAAAACTTCGTATTGACAAAAATATGACCATCATGAAAAAACAATTCGACAAAAAACATAAACAGTGTATTAAGTATACCGTAGGTCAATTGGTTCTTTGGAAAGGAGGTGTAGCTAGGGATGCCGTGACTGGTGTTACTAAGAAACTTAACGGGTTATACTCAGGTCCCTACAGAGTGTGCAAAGCGGAGTGCTCGTTAGACAGATACACTATCTCAAGTATAAAGGGTATGAAGGGATATAGGAAGTTTAGTGCAGTAGTTCGTGGAGAGACCCTCCGACCTTACAAACCAACCTTGTCTGAAGATGACAGTTCAAGTAGTGACCGAGAAGTAGACAGAGATGATCTAATTGATCTTCTTGAAAGCTAATTGTTACAAATGTTTGATTCTTTATTTCTGTATCACTGCTTCTACTTTTAGTCATACGAATCAAATTAGTTATTATACCTACTAGGAATATAAAGTCTATTGTAATTTACAATTGAATGAAAACTAAATTATATTAAAATTATTACATACCATACTTTTAAACTTTTATTTATATATAATCTCCAATAAAATATGTACACATTGATTCTTACAGAAATAATGCTTGAATTAAAAGAAATTAGTGAAATATGTAAAGATTATTATTTTTATAATCTTATGTACAATGAATAGTCTATTACTCATACATATAAGAACAATTTTAAACAAACCAATTTATCAAGTGTGTATAAATAAGGACAGCTGTGTGATCAAGTCTGTATAAATAAGGACATCTGTGTGATCAAGTCTGTGTGAATAAGGACAGCTTTGTGATAAGGTCTGTGGAAAAGACAGCTATGTGACCAAGTCTGTTTAAAATTAGGATAGCTATGTGATCAAATCTAAGTGAATAAGGACAGCTTTGTGATCAAGTCTGTGGAAAGGACAGCTATGTGATCAAGTCTGGGTTGATAAATAAGGAAGACTGTGTGATCAAATATTTAATTTACGAGACATCTGTGTGATCATGTCTTAATTTCTAGAGACGGCTGTGTGAACAAGTCTATTTTATAATGACCACTGTGTGATTGGCCTCTACATTTATCTTAGGTTAGCAGAGTTTACATTTTAAGACAACTAGTTACTGCCATAAAATTACTTTCAGGACTACGGGTTGGCCAGTGAAGACCAGAATACGGGCCGCGGGACGCAGCCCACACAGGATGGCCGAATGTTAACAAGTGGAACATAGGCACCCAGCTGAGGAGGCATATAATAACAACTCTCAATAATATATTATATCCTGATTTATTTACCTATACTTTATTATTATTATAATTTATTATTTATAATTACGTTATTCGTCATGTTTATTAAATTAACAATAATTTAACCTCACTAGTTCGTCAACTGACTTCCGACTATTTTATTAAATGAGATAGGACGCGCCAATAGAGACGCCATTCTGTTTTTTTCAAAATATACCTGTATAACGTTACGCTGCACGAGTATATAAAATTGAGAGTGTGTTAAGTGTTTTATTTCTGAAAACCCACAAGTGTTAACACGAGATATTTTTAGAAATCTCTAAAATTATCAGTATTTCTTTACTACATTGTCTTTTGTCCATTTGTTATATACAAAAACCTTCCTCGTGAATCACTCTATCTAGTAAAGAAAACCTCATCAAAATATGTTGTGCAGTTTCAAAGATTTAGGCATACAAAGGAATATAGGGACAAAGCGACTTTGTTTCAAACTTTGTAGTGATATAATATAATGATTACTTATTTTAATTTTCTTGCGCACTTTTAATTTCCTCAATTGTATGGGCCTGGTCACTAGAAGCAATTAAAAGACACAATATACAAGTCGTGCAGTACAACAATACAATATAATTATGAGTAGCTCTAACAGCATCATGAGTATTTTTGAATGAAACAATGTACTACGTGTAATATTAGATTTTGTTCACCCGTCACAGGTTCAGGGTTGTCGCCCGAGGCTCCGTTCGCGTTTTAGGGTTCGGTCGTTAGATAGGAGGCATAAAAATCCTATATATTTATCATTGGAGTTCAGCCTCTTTTCATACCCAAATATCTTCACATTAAATTCAGCTGTTTAGCCTGGTTATGGCAAGGATGTTCATACAACAACATCAAACAAAAACAGCTCCGAAATTTACCACTGCTGGGCTAAGGCCTCATCTCCCTTTTGAGGCGAAGGTTTGGAACATATTCCAATGCGGGTTGGTGGAATACACACGTGGCAGAATTTCTGTTAAATAAGACACATGCAGGTTTTCTCACGATGTTTTCCTTCACCGCCGAGCTCGAGATAAATTATAAACATAATATTCATAATACACATGTATATATATTTTTTTGAAAGTAGTTTCTTAATGGCATAATTCTTACAGGCAACTAGATTATTGACCTCTAAAGTTTTAATAATAAATAAAATATATTTATTAATGAATAATAATTGAGGTGTTAGTGCGGATTATTCAGTAATCAGTAAAGATATCGGGCTGTGCGATCTGTCAGGTACAATCGAATTTCGGTACTGCATTGACTATCATAAAATAACATCTTATCAACTCACACGTCTTTCTAGTAATTATAATGAGGTACCGAAATTATAGTTGGGTACCTCTTATCTCGTCATAACTAGCAACCCGCCCTGACTTCACACTGCTGCACTGATAGTAAATGTGTAGTATATTGAAATAGAATGTCTTCATTTATATGAAACAATATAATAGGAATAAAACAATTGATTTTGTTGCGGCTGTTTTGTACTATGAATTAATTCCATCGCAACGCTCGCGTAATGGCCGCACGTTATGGCCGACCGGCTAGAAAACCTATCATCATAAGATCCAACTATATAATAACTAAATAATATAATACCTTAAAAATTATTTGATTCGGATTGTTTAATGTAAACATTAACGATTTTTTAAATTTAAATTTGACCATTTAGTACAGCCTTAGTTCTACTGACCTTGAGAGTGTAAACGGTTGTCAACTGTCAATTAATTCTATACTACAATTGTTTTCACCATTGTGATAATAATTGTATTTGATTTATACATGTTGTTTTATTTCTTTAGCCTTCTTTCTTCTTGTAAATCGACATGTTAAATGTCATAATTACTAGTCATATCATCAATTAAACATTGTTTACATGTCATTAGCATACTGTTTGGCGGCTAATTAGATCAGTTACGAAGCTTTTTCTTCCCACAGACGAACAAAAAAGGATTTATCATAAAAACTTATAAATATTTCCTTTAAGTAGTTTTGAACGAGTAATGTTAATTTAGTCGAGATTTAAATTGCATTTAGTATGTTTTTTGTAAAACAAACAAGACATTTGGTCAAACCAGGATGTCAGCAATTCTGCGAAAAATGTTTTTATTGTTTTTAACCAACCTATTTCGTTTTTTAACCGACTTCAAAAAAAGGAGGAGGTTCTCAATTCGTCGGGGCCTTTTTTTTTATGTATGTTACCGAATTACTCGAAGATGGCAGGGCCGATTTTGACAATTCTTTTTTTGTTTGAAAGGGCATGTTTTACAGGTGGTCCCATTGTCAGGAGATCAGGATCTGATGATGGGATCCTGGAGAAATCGAGGGAACTCCTCAAATTTTATAGGCACACGTATAGTGATTTCGGTTTTATTCAAAGTGCCTTGGTCATATGCTCACGAAAAGTGACATTTAATGAAGTAGAACTGATGATGAAGACCACAACTAGTAATCAGAACCTATTAGTAAGTAACTATTTTACGGGCTTAGTTCTATTTCTTTAAGATAGTCGTCAAGCAATTGATGTTAGTAAACATGCCTATGATGAAGTCTAGCTGATGGTGGACTACCAGGAGAACTCCTCAATGATTAACGGCATTAAAGTGAATGACAAACACTACCAATTGTAATTATAAATAACAAAACAACACTGAAAAGCAGTAAATAAATTTTTATAAATAAAAAAAAAACCGCCTTCAAAAATGAACTAAAAAGAAAAAAATAATCAGTTACATCCATATCCAATTTACGATTTTTTAATCACCTTTTGAAGGCGGTGCCAACAAAGTAAATAAATTCCTATATTGAAATCATTCAATTTGTATCGATAGTAAGGTTTGTCTAATGATGTCATCTATACAATAAATAGATTTAGGTTTGTATGTATGTATTATGTACCTATATTAGCAATGTTGGCACCGACTTTGAGAGGTGATTAAAAAATCGTAAATTGGATATGGATGTAACTGATTATTTTTTTCTTTTTAGTTCATTTTTGAAGGCGGTTTTTTTTTATTTATAAAAATTTATACATGCTTTGTTAGTTATGAAATAGTCAATCATCAACTTCAAAAATTATATTAGTATACGATTTAAAAGTAGATATCCAAATTCTGTGATGCTACGATAGAATAATTAAGTAAACTTTGTAGTGTTACTTATGCCCAATTAAAAATAGAGTAAATTATAACCGCATGGAATGGTCGCAAGAAAATACAAACTTCCGTTTTTTAAATAATGCTACTAGTGTTACTAGTTCTATGCTTTAAAAATATAGTGTCCATTAAGAGTATAAATTTTACCATTGTCTTTGCTTGACCACTTAATATCAGTACCATGATGGGGGCCAAGATTAACCTATGATATTCACTAAGGATTTGCGAAAAAATGGCTTTTTGAATGAAATTTTTAAGTGGAAATAAGTAGTAAACTAGTCATGTTTTACAAATAAAGACATTAACTCATTAACTCTTAGTAGTGTAGCACTTTTGCTGTAATTAACAAGTCTCATGAAAAGCGTTATCTATTTTCCTACATTGCATTGAAAAGGCTATGTGTATAGATCTGAATATTTCGAGTAAGTAGATAGATATATTATCATAAAATGGTCTGTATAAGTTGTAAACTAAGCCAATGATTTCGCTTTAAAGGATTTAAAAGATAACGAAAAATAAAAACACCAAAAGTCAGTTTTTTAACGTATATTAGACTTATACACTCTCTTGTACGGGCGGTTCGTAGCCTTCGGGGCGTTCAGACTTGTCACCGACCTCACCGCGCTTGCCGCCACCGCCCTCACCGTGGAGTTCCATCAGCTTGGCGATTTCGAAACGTGGCCTCTTGAGAACTTTCACCTGGAATTGTCACTTGTGTTTAACACTGGAGGCTGACAATTGTTTGAGATTTGAGTGAATTAATTTTCAGCGGTAAATCAAAAGGGAACATGAGTTTTCATCATGTAATGTATCATTGCGAGCTAGGTGTGTCATCATTGTAAATTATTTATATGTTACCTAATATTTTCTTGTTAATTCAAGTTTATTATTCATATTAAAGAAAGATATTATACATTAAAGATGAGAAAGATCAGAAGAAATCAGATCTTGACTATGCCAATACATTTTGATATTTTCTTTTGTACTGTTATATGACAGGATCAATATTGAGTAGATATGAAAGCTAAGTAAGAAAACGATTAAAAAAAAAAACAAATTCATTAAAATGTAAATAACCAACAATTTGCATCACAGCATTTTGTGTTGTATGTTTAGTACATACAACACAAAATGCATTATAATTATATCCTGCAATTCTTATTGAGTATTGAACAATAGACATTTTTTGTTTTTAAAACTTGAATTAGATTTAGAAAGTAGGTTTTTGATAATTTAACTTTAGATCTACATTTATGAGATCATTAAACCAACCTTCCGGATGCAGACATCTCTTAATGGGTAGATGCTATGGCAGGCCTTTTCAATGTCCTTAGCGATGGAGTCAGGGATCAGCTTGTTAACGACTTCCCTGAGTTCAGAGCTCGCCACGTCACGGGTGATGATTTCGCACATCTTCTTTCTGATCGCACGTACCTGTAATAAGTATTATATGTAGTTTTATACATTACTAATTATCCTTAACTACTAAGAGGGTTTGAACTAACAAATCTAATATAGATTGGAATGTAGCAACGACACAAAAAACCTAGTATTAATGAATAGTAAGGCGTATTATTGTGTGGAAGCAATGATATTTGCAGTTTGTAACGATATAAAGGCGATTGAACATCCTCATATAGCTGGACTGCAATTTATTATTAATTTTTGCTAATAAAAGTGATTAAAATTAATAATTGCAACAAGTATAACAATGGGATTCTTTGTATATCACCATGTGTATAACCTCAATCAGGCATCAATTAAGTACTATTATATAAAGTTTTGGCAATGATATATTTAAAAAAAACTTTATTGTAAAAGGAGTAGAATGGAATAAGTTATCATGTATGCACTGAAAATAGGTTAACATCAACATAGGTATAGTAAGATACAAATTAGATGTAGCATCGGAAAATGTAATGGAATGAAAATAAAACCGATTACTGCATATACATCGACGCGTCAAATTGACGAATATATTAGGTCATATGATATTAGAAGTTATTACGTTTGTGTAAAGATCATATTCGCGTGAGAAATAAATATTGATAATTTGGGATAGCGTACTTAATTCGGATGTGATTGGTTTTACGAATTTTGCCGATGCGACATCTCAGTTGTGTCGTACTATATCCTATTATACTTACACTTATAGTTACTAGTGTTTTTATTATATTATACCTGAGTGTGCTGAGCATAGCAAGTCTTGCGCTGGCTGAGCGAGTCCTTGTTGGTGAAACCAATGCAGAACACACGCAGGAGGTAGCCATCAGTGGTCTTCACGTCAATGCTGGCTTCAACCAGTGTCTGCCATTTCTTGACCATCCATCTGTCAAACAATTGCTTTCGATAAGAATAAATAAATAAGGCCATATATGAGTATATAATGTATCACATATAAATATGTAGCAACGACAAGAAGGGCCTTAACAGATGAGCTGTAAGGGCACTTTATCATGTGGCAGCAGATAATATTTGCAGTTTGTAACGATATAAAAGCGATGATCGCTATTATATAGCTGGACTGCAATAACACACATGAAGATGATGTACATTTATTGTGAATTTAGTGAACATTAAGTACATCATACATAAGTTAGTAAGTTTATTCCCTAACAAATACTTTTCTTTAAAACATTTAACTTTATGAGTCGATCATATTGTTTTGTGATCATGTGACCAAAGAGATTTACTCTAAGAGAGTATTACATCAAAGAACTTTGAAAAGGCACAAATTCAATTCAAAACATTTCTAATAACACTGAGTATTTTAGTGCCACGGTGTAACTGAACATTAGATAAAAATAAAACTTAACTCAACAAATCATATCAAAAAAAATGAAAAAGCTTTTTAAGTCTACATTAATTGCTAGTATTTAAATAATTATATAGCAATAGTATTAGTAAATTAGATATAAACGAAAATCGAAATCTGAGTATTTCATATTAAGAATTCAACATAGCCAAAAACAGCTTCGTCTTGTGCATTATTAGTTAAGATGCTAGTACATATACTAGAACATAGAAGTTTTAACTAGTACAAAATTATATGTAAGTAATGAATATTATTGTGACGGGATAATTAACCTAAAAATATACAAACCTGAGCTTGTCAGTGGTGAGGTCCATACCATGGAAATTGCAGAGCACATTGCGTCCCTGCACATCCTCAGCGATCAGACGGAATTTACGGAAAGACCTGAAATTAATACACATCTATAATGATCTTGTAAATGCTAAAGCACCTGTCCGTCCGTCCGTTCGCCGTTTAAACCATTAAGCCAATTGACTTAATTTAGTAAAATATGATATGAAATAATCTAGAATTGGTTTTACTTAAAACCATGACTGACAACTAAACTATACAAGGTGAGCAAGAAATCAAAAAACACTTTATTCAAGTAGGCTTTTATGAGCAGTATTGAATCGTCAGTTAACAATTAAGTGCAGCTACCAACAGTTTGGAAAGTAAGTTCTAGTTCTCGAGAAGAACCAGCAAGAAACTCAATAGTTACTCTTGTCTCCATTCAAAAATACAGTCATGTTAGTTAATTACAATTCTATATGTATGTAATTTATCCTGCCTGGGAAGTCCACAAGTATCAATTCTATGCTTATTTTATTGTCTAGAGATTGGGCAACTAGCTGCCATATCAAACATTGTAGTTCTTTTAAAGTTATGCATATACATTGTAATACAAATACAATATTTAATTACTACATACAATGCGATCTCTCACCTTTCCGCGTCAGTGTCTGCCTGAAGATCAGCCAGGGAGACTTCAAAGACACGGCCCTTCAGACCTTCAGAGGCGATTTTTGTTCCCTGCGAATATTCAACGACTTCAGTTAAAATGTTCACAAAGTTTTCAATAACAATTCATATATTAATAAGATTCAGTGAAAAATCAAAAGGGAACAAACTTTTTCATCAGTTTTGTGTCATTGCGAGCTAGGTAGATCATCATTTAGTATATTTTTATCACACCTTAACAATGTAACTATACAAAATCATTTTTATTTGATTTTAATATCTTAATAATATAATTCAAAAGGAAATACTGCACTTTTAATTATTTACAAGGGAATATAACTAGTTCCCAGTTAAAGTTAAATATTTTAGGGAATGTGAGATAAGTTCTAGTACCAAGTTTAATGCTTTATATATTAGGGATGCATGATACTGTGCATTGCACACACAAAGCACCACATGGTCGAATTACAAATAAATAATATATAAGTTGAAGGATTACACTTAGTGAAACTATGGCTTGTTGAAAATTCTGTTATCTTATACCTAATTGTTGTTTACACTAATTGTTATTTATTGTATTTTTATACAAGTACTCGATAATAAATTAATTTTTGTATGAATTGAACAGTTTAAAAATGCATAGTAAATAAGACAAGTGAAATATTGAACACATGCATAAAACCATGTGGTATTAAAGTAATATTTTACATTGCTGAAATTCTTTGAAACAAATATAGACATTAATTTTAGGTCTTAAACTGTTGTATATATATGCAAGTCCACTGTATACCTCTAAAAGATATATATTTTATGCATAGTAACGAAATAATTAGTTTTTTTTTCCTAGTTGACTATAATTTTATGTTGAGAGGTTATAAATGAAGATTACATACCTGGGTACGGTTGACCAGTGTGGTACCCACTAGTCTCTTAGTGAACATCGACGGCGCTTTGACATCGTACCAATCCTTCCTTGTGAATGGATCTACACTGGAAATGAAAAATGATTAAAAGTTAACCTTTAACACTTACTCCAAACACATGAATTATGAACAAGTACAATACTGGAAACTAAGAAAGCTTAATAAGCAAGAGACGAATGCATATATTACATATGATATATTACATTAAAAAGATACATTAAGCTTAGCTTGTAGATCTGACACGAGACACACTTTCATCCACAATTATTTCGAACATCACAACTCTTTGCAGCAATATCGCAATTAAAACGATAAGGTAAGCGTTTGAAATGATAAATTGTAAGTTTATTATCAACTTACATCTTCTTTTTAACTCCCTTTTTACCGCCTTTCGATAGGCCTTTATTTTTACCGACCGCCATGTTCAAACTCAAACTGAGAAAGGCTAGGTTTTGTTTATGGACAGACTGACTGTCAATTGTCAAAATTTTGTTTATGGTGGGGAATAATTCAACAGATTAAAAATATACAATTCTATTAAGTTTGCTCTACACATATACTAAGGTTTCGTAAGCTTAGTGAAAACTATTGAGTGCTCTATATTATATTCAATTAACATAAGAAATATTAATAATAATTCTTTAAATAAATATATACAGATATAAATTAATATCTGTTTAAATCATTGTTATAAATTATTCTATAGCAGCATTAATTCAATTGCGATACAAACCGTATAAATTTTCTCCGATCATTGGTTTTAATCCGTCTTTTTGTACTTGTGCATTTTACCGACTTTTGAGATACTTTTTTGTAAAAATTGACTCGATAATCCGAAAAACGCCGTATTGATGCCGTAAGTATGTTTTGTGTTAATGCGTTCATCTACTACAACAATATTGACACAAAATTGAGAAAAAAGTGTTTTCAAGCTGAAAAGAGGAGTCAGGAGTCTGCTTTGACAAAACCGACTTCCATTTTATTCGAAATACGCAATTCATTTTTATTTCAATGTTAACTTTTTTTACAACTATAACCTCAAATAAGTAGTCATAACAGGAGTGAGGTCAGTGCACGCTAATTATTGTTTTGAAATAAGTTCCGTTTCAAGTTACTTTAATTCGTAATTATTGTTAAAAAACAACATTATGTCAAATATAAACCTTATAATATATAAAAGAAGGGTCACTGGCTGCTCTTTTAAATATTTTTAACATTTTAATAGCAACATTTTCATAAATATTATATTTACATGTTCCCTATTCTAAAAAAAAATCATAGAAATTTACATTATTCCCGGGTGCTTTTGGGTATAAAGAATAATTTTATCGTGCATATTAGATGAAATATCACAAAATTTATTTAATAATTCGGACAGACATACCTCCTTAAACAGAATAACTTTTAATTTTTGTTACTGACTTGTAACCAGCAAGTGGTATAAATTGCGATTTGTTTCATAACATAATAGGCTATTTGACAATGTGAAAAACAAAATGTCAATTATTGTAATTAGTATGTAATACTATGAGTTTAAAAATGGTTATTTATAAACGGACGTTGAACATAATACTTAATTTATTCAAAATTCCATAAATAAAAATGCATATTTTTAAATATTTATCACTTATGCATATGATGAACTCACTTGCTTGTTTACCTTGCTTGCCTACGATATGTATCTCAAATTAAAATACAGGCAACTGACGTCACCGACCCCATTGCAGCTCCATGTTGTCCAAGTAGCGTTTTCGCGGCTTATTTAAATATGGAATTTTTAATATGATATTTTTCGGCGAATATGTACTAGAAGTAAAAAAGTCAACTTCTAACGGGTTCTTTAACCTTACTAAATACTACCTTTACTAAATAATCTAAGCTGGATTTTAAACACCTGTCAAATAGCCTATTAAGAATCAATGAAATTTGTATGTTACTCATTCGTTATTTATGGCATACTTGACTTATCTTTTCTCCCCCCAATATGTGCCAAACCTAATTAATATTTACTTAAAAATACCAACATATGTTCAGTTGTATTGTGTATGGTTTTAGATACTCAACAGCTTCTCAAAGGGCAGTTCTCATCATTATTTAAATTATTTTCAGTAAACGAGTTCTTACGAGATTTATTTCATGCATAGAAAGTACTATTTCACAGACATATTCTATAAATTGTGGTCTTGCTTGACTTAAAATAAGAATACCTTCTGTTTTTGCACGTATATTTCCACTATCATATGTTATAATTAAAAAAAAAAGTAGCTTGTGTTATGATGACTTGTATCATTTATTTAAGATCATCAGCTTCATCAGCAAAGGTTATCTTGAAAAGCATTTAATGTACTTGGACTTAGTTATAGCAATTTGTAATTTATTTTATGGTTATTGACACTTAATTAAATATAAACTTATTATAAATATGAGTATGGATTTTTACAAATTAAATTTTTAATATATTGAGACAGATTTTTACAGTAGAGGTGAAAAGGAGGGTCATTGTCATTGACGTGTCATTTTTTTTTAAGGTATTGGTGGGAAACGAGCTTATGCTCACTGCGTTGTGGGCCTTTAAGAAAGGTAGACTCCAATGTCGTATATGGTATACGTACTCAAAAGTAAAGTTGGTTCCACAGAGTGGTTGTGCGAGTCAGAAAATGCCTTATGATCTATGATACTAAAGTAAAAAAAGTAAAGTAACGGCCTGTACATTTCCCACTGCTAAGATAAGGCCTCCTCTTCCATTAAGGAGAGGGTTTGGAACATATTCCCCCACGCTGTTGCAATGCGGGTTGGTGGAATTCACCTGTGGCAGAATTTCGATTTAATTAGACACACGAAGGTTTCCTCACGATGTTTTCCTTCACCGCCGAGCACGAGATGAATTGAAAACACAAATTAAGCACATATATATAGTGGTGCTTGCTTGGGTTTGAACCCGCAATCATCGGTTAAGATGCACGCGCTTTAACCACTGGGCCATCTCAGCTCTCTATGATACTAAATAGAGTTTTACTGTTAGAGTCCTGGGGGTCTGTTGGATTTAAATAGAATAAAAAAAAAAATGGCAAAAGAAAAAATATTGGGATTTATAGCAGAATGGACTTTAAAGTTATAACCTCTTTGACTTAATGTTTGTGTTTTTTAAGATGTTAAAGGTTCTCATTATTCAAATTTCTTAAGAGAAAGTTTAAATGTAGTTTTGAGTATTTATTAAATAAATGAACGAAGAAGGGAAATACTAAAATATCTGTGGTTCCTGTCCATATATTAAAATGTTATATATAATGTTAATATTTAGTAAAAAAAACAAACCGTAATCTTATAGTTTATTTATACAAAACTTTCTTTTGTTTTTCAAAATAAATACATAGATACAAAATTTTAACATTTTTTCACGTTTTATGGAATGTCACAGTATTTTTTTTTTAATAAAAGTGAACTGGCTTTGTTTCTCGCAGCTTAGAAATATTTTAACAACAATAAAAGATAATTTTATAAAAACTATTCTTACACTTACGTCATCGTACCCAAACCGCTGTTATAGTGTAAAAATATGAGTTAATATTTTATACAATTAAATATTTAAGAAACACATAACTTTGTTACAAATATTGTTAAAGAAATTTTAATTAAATTTATACAAAATCTATACAAACTTATACAATAAAAAGTTATTATTCTTGTTGGTAACATTTAAAATTAATAAAAAGTTCGTAACATTTTGACGAAAAATAAAGATTGATAGCTTTGATAGATTCTATACAAAAAAAAATAACGATGTACCTTATAAGATTTACGTTAATTTCTCATAGCAGTTGACAATTATTTTTTAAAGATTACCTGAAGTGCTTGTAAAAAGCTATGAAGGCAATGGTATTAAGAAATAAGTCCTTAAAATAAGGAAAACTATCCTTTTCACATATAATTAAACAGAAATTTATTTACCATTTTTTATCTGTTTAATTGTAAATTCATTTAACAGCCGTTATTTACTTAAATCTAGTATACAATTAATTAAAAAAAATGTTATTCAATTTTTTTCATTATATTTAAAATACAACAATTTGTACTGTTAATTGTCTTTGATTAAGGCAAGTGACAGCGACTGGTAACATTACGATAACTGTTATAAAAAAATTAAACTACATTTAATTTAAGTTACGGGCAGAGAATTAACCACACCAGTAAAAGTAAGTTGATTTTTCGTAAAAGTTATTCGTATTGTTATTATTTATTAGTAATTCGGCCATTATTACAATATATTATATAATGTAGATAGTGTTAGGTGCATAGTTTTTTGATGAAATATTTCTTTCACAATTTATATCGAAAAATCTCACCATCGATGGACGGACCTACCGTAACATTCAGGATTTATCTCCTTTAAAACCCTATAAAACTTTATTTTCTTGCATAGAAAACTGTGTTAACATCTTAAAAAATATACATGCTTTTTTCCCTTCCAGTATTGAAACTGGACAAATATCACGTGATCGATAAATACGTTAATTTAAAAAACGAGTACCAAATGGTTTATTGTCATTTGCCATCACTACCATTACAAAATATGTTATTATATCATTTTAAATATCACTCAACAGCAACCAATATGGGTTGTATTCGTATCAATAGACCGTCAAGCAAAGTGCTCACTCTTAGAAGTTTTATTTATCTTTTAATAAAAATCTTCATTCAAATAAAGAATAATTATGACAGCTCTTGGACTCGCAGTCACAAGTCAAAGTTTCCAGATCTTTCTTTACCAGTATCAGCTGATTAAGATACGTGTTTATTATCTGTATTGTTAATTTAAAATTTCAGAGAGATCCATACAAATCTATAACACAGTATAAAATTACGTATTCCAACCTTTGCATACCTGTATTGTTAAAAGTATCAAAATTTATTGGTAATAGTTGATTTGACTATAATTAACTGTCAAATCTGTCATGTCATATTGTTGCTGGTTTTGACGATCTTTATGTGACGCCGTAAGCAGATGATTGCTTACCTTAATCGTCCTTTGCATCGAAATAATTTCAATTAAAATCTTAATGGTAATAACTATAACTGAGGCTTTAATTCAGTATCAACTGGTATTATCTTCAGTGTGGCGCAGGGTTTTCTTCTCCTCCTTACGATCATTACGAACAGACATAAAGATGATACTGTTAGTGTTATTAAGCAAAACACTGTTAGACCGAGCTGAGCCGCCGCTGTGGAATACGTTCCATGGTATACAAGCGACTGCAGACTCTTTGGTAACTCTTCCACTGACTATAATAACAAAAAAAAAAACAAAATATTATTTAGTATATACATCATACAAAGAAATTCTAAGAGTATAAAATTTAATAATTTTATGCGTAAATTTTTGTGTCTAAAAATATAATTAATGTATAAACTTCAAAATTACCATTTCAATCCATGCAATGGGCAACACTATGCCTTGTTTCAAAAAGCCGAGAGCTCCAAATGCGTTTGATTTTTGGACTTGAATGTTCAGTTGTAGACTAAAAACAAAAAATATATATTATATAACAAACATTGAAACTAAAAAATAGTGTTAGTATGGTAAGGTTTTATTTATATTTATAACGATTTATCCAAAATACGACCGCTTCATATCTAATGCAACTGCACACGTGTAGTTGTTGCATAATTTTCGACCGTTAAATCCGTTATAATTTCAAAATGGTTTAAAATTGATACCTTGCGTATATATTCACATAAAACAAAATGTTTAATTTCTTAATATTCGTTAACATTTTTAAAATTTATATTTATACTATAAGTTTAATTATTATTATATTACTAAGTTATGTACACTGTTAATATTATCTCACCTAGATTTTCCACTCAAAGCGATTCCTAGTGTCGGATGAATGTCTAAATAGGATTCATGCATGTCTGAATCTGGGTTCAGACCAGTTATTTGCGTCCGTAGAATGTCATCACCTCTATGGAAGTGCGGAAATGATGCAAAGGCGGGTGCTCCTGGAAAATCAATATAACATTATCTATGCTGCTTGAAAGTGGGGTATAATGAAGATAGGTGGCAATGGAATATGTCAATATCAAAATTAATTTTGACAAGGTTCCAAATCAGAATAATAAATTAACGGATATTGCTGCTGATTATTTAAATTTGACAATTAATTGTAACGTTTGCGGTATTTAGTTTGCAAAAGAGTTTTTTTTCCGCCATAATCCAGTGGCTGTTAATAAGTTAAGGCTAATTCGGTGAACCAAACTATTTAACTATTTTCATCATGAACAAAAAACCAAGTAATTAAAATAAAAGAATTTTTTTCGTACGTCATAAGTCATACACTTACCCATAGCGCATTCAGTGACGTTGATTATGCCCCGTGGGGGACATTCCCCACTGTCTATTTGACAGTAGCACTGATTCGTTGGATTGCTATCAGGGGCATCGAAGACATCTTCAGGCATTCCGTATCGCATTAACTTTATACCGTCCCCTACCTTTACAAAAAAAATTAATATTAAAATAAGTGTTTGCAATCTTTCAAATTTGGAATTTAATCAATTAGCAATAACGAAACGCAATTGGCATTTTAACAGGTAACGAAACGCAATTGACATTTTGACAGGTAACGAAACGCAATTGTCATTTTGACAGGTAACAAATGGGTTGTGTAACATAATAAATTGTCAAGTTAAACTCGCTTTGAGTGTGAAAGAGAGGAAACTCTTCTCCTTCGCACGTGACATTGGCGAAATAATCTTGCTTTATAGCAATGGGGTGTAGTTAAAAAAAAACTTACTTCCACTTCCTTAATGAACTTAAACGGCAGACGTCGACACAAATTCGGATAGAAGACGTATAGAGTTGAATTTCTGTCAAGTAGAGATGGCGGGAATATTGTTCCATCCGATGCTTCTATGCTGAAATTAAAAGTATAATTTTATTAATTGTTTTCAATTGCAGATCGACATATTTTCCGAGACTTGATTAGTGCCGGCACATATACATAAGGGCGCGCCTATACAATTGTAATCAAAATCAAAATAAACTTTACTCAAGTAGGTTTTTACAAGCACTTTTGAATCGTCATTTTACAATTAAGTGACGCTACCACCGGTTCGGAAAGCAGATTCTACCGAGAAGAACCGGCAAGAATCTCAGTAGTTACTCCTTTTCAATATTTAAAAAATACACAATCATGTTAGTTAATACAATTATTTAAATGAATATATCCTGCTTGGAAGTTAACAGGTATTAACTCCACGCTTTTTTTTTCATCTATAAAAACTTGTATCGAATAATATACTTTTTTTACCAATTTAGTTTTTATAATAACAATTGTTATTAGATTATATTTAACATACAGTATATCGATATGCTGTGTTGCGTAATTAAATGAGAATAAGAAAAAAATTTTTCGGTCAGATATGTTAAAAACTTCTTATAGCGAGATATAGAAAGATAGAAATCTGTTTTTTATGTTAGAGCTATTTCAGTAGACACAAAATTAATTAAAAAAGTTGATCTCTATTGTAAGGTTTTCTTTAATAATTGCGGGCAATGTGAGATAGTTTTACTAATAAAATGTTTTTATCAACTGGTCACACTAGTGGCCGCTTGGTGGCGCGCGGCATTCGAAACGGCCATCGTGGCGACGCCGCCGCGGGGAGCGGGTTTTTTGAAAATTCTGTTTCAAGTTATATTTCGAAAAAATATAATGATTGTCAACTGAGTATTGGAGTTAAACTACATACTACGTTAACTCTTACAGTGTTGTAAAGTCTATTTACAGTATAAAGTGATATTTAAAAATATGTATATTGTATTTGCGAGCTTCGCTGACATCTACTCGCATTGGAACAAAGTGGTGAAATATGTTCCAAACCCTCTTCTTAATGGGAAAGGAGGACTTAGCTCAGCAGTGGGCTGGCTCAGCGTGGGCATTTACAGGCTGTTACTTTTTTTTACTTTATCACAAATAATTAAATTAATAATAAGATTTCTACATTCCATCTCTATCTAAGATATGAAAAAATATTAAGAATTCATTTATTTTAAACACTTTTTATTTCAACGTAATTTTTTTTTATTAAAGTGTTGCCAATAAAAAAAAAGAAATTCGAATGACAAGCTGCGTAGAAAACATTATTGAAATGTTTCATTTTCAATACATACTTACATATAACCACAACTTTAATCAATGAATATAAATATTTGTAGATATTAAATATAATTTATGAATAACACGCAATTAAGTATTTAAAGTAAAATATTTCATAATTATCTTTCACGATAAACTTTGAACTCTGATATATAAACGTATTCCTGATTCAGATACAGCCGTTATATAACAATTAATATAAATATTAATCATTTAGAGGTATAGTACGACACAAGTTAGATGTAGCAACGGTAAAATTCGTAAAACCGATCACATAAGAATTAAGCAAGCTATCCCAAACTATCAATATTTATTGCTTATGTGAATATGATCTTTTCACAAACGTAATAACTTGTAATATCATGTGACTTAATATATTCGTCAATTTGACACGTCGATTTACATGCACTTGCTTTCTCGGGTTGAACTGACGCGAGAATCTATGGCGACGAATAGCGTCGAATGGCGCGGGGTCTATTTCTATTGGTTGTATAAGGCTTATCTAAACACAGAAAAGAAAAGACCATAAACGTGTTCTGTAGTTATAAATTCGAAACTCACTTCAGGACACGATCATTAAACGTCAGAACGTATTATGCGCCATTGACTTTAATTAATAATTAAAACACTTAAAGTAAACACGCATCAAAATGGCGTACAGGTCAGTTGTCGATATTCCACGAGCGAGATTCGAAGTGAATTCTTACAGAATAGCACAGCCGCTGACGGTAAAACCAAGTATACTAATTTATATTTCACTACAAAGATTAAATAAAAGCGTTATTCCCGATAAACGTGTAATATTATATTACAAACTCACCTATTGCACTCAGGGCTTCCCCAGTATGGCAGCGCCGGTTCGCCGTTGAACCTTTCGAGTATATTCATCCTGTTCTTTTCATTTTCACCCGTGTTGATTGTGAAACGATCAGAGCCGGTGCCGTTTTTCTACGAAAAAAAGTTAAACATTTAAAATACAGATAAGAAAGTAATGTATATTAAAGATGTCGTTATGACAGTTTCTGATCAAGGCTGTTAATATCAGTCACGGTAGCATGCGTAAGCGATCCCGTGGCGCCCGCCGAAAGACGGAGAGGGTACCGCTGGTTTTTTAGTGGGTAAACCCGGTGGACCTGGGCGCACTAGGCGTTCAGGAAACCGCGAGTCCCACACCCCCCCCCCCACTTTCCATCTCGTGGGGGAAGTGCGTAAAGCGTTTTTCCAGTGAAAAAAAAAGGCTGTTAATATCAATAGATATATTGGTGCATAAGTGTGTGTGTAAACACATGCGTGTTCTCTGTTGCCTGCTCTCTCTCTCTCTCTCTCTCTCTTTCTCTCTCAGTATGAGAAGTTCGACGTCCGGAAATAGTTCACGCGCAAACCTAATGACCTATCGCGCTATGTGTGTCAACTTCCATCATCAGGGCTGTTAATGTGAGTTTTTCGACAGAACAACTCACCTAACCTTTGATCATCTCATTTTGGTGTGTCAACCCTCAAACTTGGGATCGATGACCTTATAACTACTAGACCAAAGAGGTAACCTATACTAATATAATAAATTTGTAGCGTGCCTATTTTTTCTAGTGTAAGTTCTGAACTGTTAGGTTACAATCGTAAATATTTAAAAATTGTGTAACATCGCGTTTCTATAAACGCGTGGCCGGATTAATCATGGGCCCCTACACAATGCAAGTCTACCTTCACCCTTTTCTAGTTTCCTTAAATATATTTCTTCTATCACAACGCAATTGCCTATGCCAATGCCCTATAATAACAGGCATATAATAATGACTAGACATATCAATGATTTTTTAATTTACTAATTTTTGGCTTGACTGGAACCAAATCTGATTTTTATAGTTATTCGCTTAATGGATAAGCCAGCTGGATCCATGGCAGTTGATAAACGATGTTTAATTTTGGTGCTTTTTAGACCCACCATCAGACGGTTGAAGACTCCACTCCTAAATTATTGTCGTTTCATAGCCATGTTAATTAGACAGCATCACCACTAATTAATATCAAGAATCAGCTTATTTTACAATTGAAACTTGATAGTTACTGATTTTTACATAATCATTCAATCAGCACATAGATTTTGATTATTTTATTTTATGCAATTTTAATCATACTATCACTAATCGAATAAAAAAGAGGGAAAGAGTACCGGTATTCCAAAAAATAAAATCATAAAACAATGAAACATCTTAGATTGATCACATTTTCTTTTTTTTTGATTATGGCTTTTATTTGTTCCAAGAGGGCACAGATTATTTCGCCAATGTCACGTGCGAGATCACATTTTCATAGCGATAGATTAAATAGTTTTGACGTGTTTGACAAAGGAAGAAAATCATATATTTAGTTTTTAGCTAATCTGTAGTGCCCACTCACACATATAAACATCCGTATGTGGATGAGCACGTGTACATTCAGACACGTGTGGATATACATTCAACTCTATATATTTTATCACGATGATAATATATATTCTGCTTCATTTTCCTTTTAAATAAATCTTGAAACTATCGAATTGACATAATACAGATTATATAAGATATATCTAAAAGTACCCAATGTCTGAACCAGGTGATTTTATAAATTATTATTTAATTATAAAAAACACATTAAATTTATATATTCTATATAATCCATTTATATTTTTGCAAATGATTAAGACCGTATTTGACTTCTGAATAAATTAAACAGTTTTTGAATTTAGACATTTTTGGAGCGTTCTGAAAATTTGACATGTGTGAAGTTTTACGCAACGCAAGCGCACAGAGTGATAAAAATTCTACATTAAGTATAGTACGACACAAATTAGATATAGCATCGGAAAATGGAATGAAATGAAAATAAAACCGATTAATGCCGATTTACACAACCAATGGAAGTAGCTATCCCTATCGCGCCATTCGACGCTATTCGTCGCTATAGATTCTCTCGTCAGAGAAAGCAAGTGCATGTTAATCGGCGCGTCAAATTGACGAATATATTAGGTCATATTATATTACAAGTTATTACGTTTGTGTAAAGATCATTTTCACATAAGAAATAAATATTAATAAATTGGGGATGGCGTACCCAATTCGGATGTGATCGGTTTTACTAATTTTGCCGATGCTACATCTAATTTGTGTCGTACTATAGGTATATTCTAAACAGCCAATCAGATGTTAAATTTATTATAAATTTATTTTGTCAATATTTATTCTAAGTGTGAGTTATACTACAATTAAAAACTATTTTTAATTACAGTGAAAATTTTCAAGATTCCACGAATTTTTCTTAATTTTTATTTCCGTAAGAACCTTCTTAAAAGTCTTAGAAAGCTCTTAAGCTATGGCGTGACCAATCGAAATAGGGATTCTTTTATATATGTACTTATCGATATATTCCGAACATTCGGAAATTATAAAATAATAATTTAAAATTTTTACTTACAGTCACTAAAAGGCCGAATTTTTCAAAGTTCAATAATCCTTGAATGCTTAAAAATGGTTTGGCGATATCTATTATGCTGTCGTCATAGCCCCAAAGGAATCTGAAACAAAATAAACAAGCTTATTTTAAGTCTGATGTTGGTGGGCGAACTGGAAACCCTGATGGTAAATAGTCACCGCCCAAAGACATTAGTTCTTTTAACTACCCCTTACAATATTATCACACCTCCAATCTTGGACTCTTCGATGGTATGTTTTTGAGCCTTTATTTCCACTGGCTCAGTAACCTTTCAAACTGAACGCAACAATACTATGTGCTGCTTGGGTGTAGAATAAATGTGTGGGTTGTACTAACAGGTGAACACATAACCTTAGAACCAACTAATAATATTCATAATTTATTATACAGGTCAGAATTTGTGAAATGTTTTTAGAATCTTTGACGGCCTGTCGTAAGTTACCATATGCAAATAAAGCATTGGTAAGACCAGCTAAGTTCGTGTGCAGAATAATTGTGAGCCTTGGCCGAACGGGCAACAAACTTTAAATGAAGTTTTTGTAACTGGAGATGAATTACAGTTACTAAAATAAATTGTTATAATATATAAATTTACTGGTGCAATAGAGCCGAGGTAAGTAAAGATAGAAGAGCCTTGATGATATTTAAACCTCAAAGTAATAGATGGTAATCGATGTCACATTTACCTTCTTCCTTAAATGCAACAGGCACAAGCCCTTATCAGAAATGGAAAATGCCAAAACAGTTTTCAATTTTTTTCCCACAGAAAGTAGCTCATATCTATCCAAATTTTACAACAACAACATCCTGTAAATTTCCCACTGCTGGGCTAAAGTCTCCTCTCCTTTTGAGGATACTTAGGAACATTTACTTGGTGGTAGGGCTTTGTGCAAGCCCGTCTCGGTAGGTACCACCCACTCATCAGTTATTCTACCGCCAAATAACAGTACTCAGTATTGTTGTGTTCCGGTCTGTTGGGTGAGTGAGCCAGTGTAACTACAGGCACAAGGTACATAACATCTTAGTTCCCAAGGTTGGTGGCACATTGACGATGTAAGGAATAGTTAATATTTCTTACAGCGTCATTGTCTATGGGTGATGGTGACTACTTATCAGGTGGCTCGTATGCTCGTCCGCAAATCAATACCAAAAAAAATATATATATCAACAACACGTTGTTATTTACGGGTAGGTAGAAATTTTACATACGCGAGAAACATAACGAATACATATACAGATACAGATTGGTCCTTTCAACGGGGACAATTTTTTCCTAAAATAACTTTTTAACAAAGCATCAGAGTCAATCGTTTTGCCCTTTAACACAGTTGTACTATCTTCATTACAAAGTGCAACATTGAATTGATAAACTACAGATAACGGTCCATTGTTACGACAGTGTTGCAATTTAATATACTATTCGAATATTATGAATTAAAATCGATTTTATCGAACTGCATAATAGCACATGGAAGCTCCACAATATCGGAATTTTTATTCGCGCATAAAATTTTCGAAAGATACTCTGAGCTTAGATGGCCCAGTGGTTAGAACGCGTGCATCTTAACCGATGATTTCGGGATCTATGTGCTTAATTTGTGTTTATAATCCATCTCATGCTCGGCGGTGAAGGAAAGCATTGTGAGGATTTCCTCACTCCGCAGATTTCTGCATGTGTGTAATTTCATCGAAATTCTGCTACATGTGCATTCCATAAACCCGCATTGGAACAGCGTGGGGGAATATGTTTCAAAATGTTCTCCTAAAAAGGAGTGGAGGACTTAACCCAGCAATGGGAAATTTACAGGCTGTTACTGTACTGTACTCTGGATATGTTCTTTATTGGCATATTCTGTCTATTCCTGACACGAATTGGAAAGTCAATTGGTAGAGGGTTATCGACCTGACCACATATATATGTCACATGATTGATATTATTACAATTACTTAGTACAGGATATTTACCATGTTTTTTTTATTTTTACTAGATGGACCTCGATATTTCGACATTATCTACGAATGTCTTGTTCACGAGACTCGTGAACCAATTAAAAATAAAAAAAACATGGAAAATATCCCGCATTAAATAACTGTTATAATAAAAATAGCCATGTTAATTTAAAATCTTGTATGATTAATTTTGTTTAGAATGCCAATGTACATGATTAGTGATGATCACTGGCCAATTTCATAGCCTGCTGTTAAATAATAAAAAAAAAACTATTTTTGTTTATCCATTTAGTATCGTTATGACGTTAAGGATACTAATGAAGATAATAACAAATTCATATCCCTACATAGTATAAAGCAGAGTCGCTTTCTCTGTCCCTATATCACTGTGTATGCTTTAATCTTTAATACTATGCAACGGATTTTGATGCGGTTTTTTTAATAGATAGAGTGATTCGAGAGGAAGGTTTTTGTATATACACTGAACAATGGCAATGTAATAAAGAAACACGGATGATTTTGGAACTTTGCATGTGATGTCGTAAATAAACAAATTCTGTAGTATGTTTTGTATCAGTATTGCACCCGTGCGAAACCGGGGCGGGTTGCTAGTTATTTAATAGTGTTAATACATATATCATACATTTTTCATAAGTCAATTTATAGTCATAAATCTACTACTTATATATTCTCGATGTTTTTGTTATACATGTAATGAATCAACATAGTCCACATAGCAATATCATGTACAATGTACGTAATGTTGTCATACAAAATTTTGTATATGTATTTAGTCTTGCGTAATATTTAGTAATATTTTAACACCTCGTGACGTAACTCCGGGGAATACCAGACTATACATATAAATCTATATATAAATGGGCAAAGACCAATCACTTGATTACATTTTTTACTTTGTTTATGCCGCCTAATGAATTGTTTTGTTCCGGATTGAAGGTTGAACGAGCCTCAACTACAGGCACAATGGTCATAACATCTTACGTTACCAAGATTATATTAGAGCCGAGATGACCCAATGGTTAGAACACGTGCATCTTAACCGATGATTGCGGGTTCAAACCAAGGCAAGCACCGCTGATTCATGTGCTTAATTCGTCTTTATAATTCATCTCGTGCTCAGCGGTGAAGGAAAACATCGTGAGGGAACCTGCATGTGACAAATTTCATAAAAATTCTGCCACATGTGTATTCCACCAACCCGCATTGGAACAGCGTGGTGGAATATGTTCAAAACCTTCTCCTCAAAGGGAGAGGAGGCCTTTAGCCCAGCAGTGGGAATTTACAGGCTGTTGTTGTTGTACCAAGATTACGAACCTCGGTCACATGATGGATGGTTAATAGTACTTACAGCGTCAGTTCCTATTAGACTGTTCGCCTGTATTTGTTTTTGTTATAAATCAAAATCAAAATAATCATTATTCGAGTGGGCTTTTACAAGCACTTTTGAATCGTCAATTAACAATTAAGTGAAGCTACCACCGGTTCGGAAAGTAGATTCTACCGAGAAGAATCGGCAAGAAACTCTTTTTCAACATTTAAAAAATACAAAGTCATGTTAGTTAATACGATTATTTAAATTAACATATCCTGCGTGGAAGTCAACAGGTATTAATTCCAGGCATTTTTTATCATCTACAAAATGTTGTATCGAGTAATACGCTTTTTTTTATAAAACTTGGCTAGGTTTATTTGCCTAACACTACTAGTGTTAGGCAAATCAACGTAGCCTATGTATTTTCTTGAAGTTCATGTTTGCTTCAAACCAAGTATCATCAAATTCGACTCAGCAGTTTGTTCGACAAACAGTCAGACAGGCAGACAGAGTTACTTTCACATTTATAATATTAATAATAATTAATAAATAAATATGAGACAACATCACATACATTACTCTGATCCCAATGTAAGTAGCTAAAGCACTTGTGTTATGGAAAATCAGAAGTAACGATATCACAAACACCCAGACCCAAGACAACATAGAAAACTAATAATAATCTACATCGACTCCAGGAATCGAACCCAGGACCTCGGAGTGGCGTACCCATGAAAACCGGTGTAAACACCACTCGACCAGGGAGGTCGTCAAAATATGAATATAGATAATAATAATAAAATAGCTACCTTTGCACGGGCAGTTTCAGGAAGGCCTCCTTATGGTTTGCGACGGATGATAGTGTCGTAGCCAACGCAAGCTGCACGAGATATGACAAGCTAGACGCTTTGGCAAGAACACCCTGTAACAAAAAAAAATATTCTAGTATCGGTAATCTATATACAAAAAATAATTTGACGATTGTATTACTTTAAGGCATATATATAACGCTGAGATGGCCCAGTGGTGCAAGCACCACTGCATTTTTATTAACTTAATTTGTGTTTATAATTCATCACGTGCTCGGCGGTGAAGGAAAACATCGGGAGAAAACCTGCATGTGTCTAATTTAACAGAAGTTCAATTATTAAAAATGTAAACTTCGAATTTATTTCAAAGCAACCGAAACAAAATGACCAGAAAGGACGCTGGTGGAAATTCATATTCGATCATGAACGAATTCGTACTAAAGGTCGCTCTTTAAAATTCCCACAAAATTGACTAAAAATAATATCCAATGAAAAAACTTACTTAATACAAATTTAAAATAAAATTTAGAAACAGAAACAGTCCAATAGCTAAGTTATAAGTAAGACATTTTGTAATATAGCCTAAATAAAGTTCAATAAGAAATCCAAGATACTCTATAACAGAGCACAGCACACACAGCATGTTCTACAGTGCATAATGCAGGATTCTATCCTCATCATACTTCTCACGAAGAGATCCTTGAAAGGAGAGTTATTTTTTGAAAATTCGTATTACATATGCCCCCATATGCAATATTTAGAGTCGAGATGGCCCAGTGGTTAGAAGAGTCGAGATGGCCCAGTGGTTAGAACGCGTGCATCTTAACCGATGATTGCTGGTTCAAACCCAGACAAGCACCGCTGATTCATGTGCTTAATTTGTCTTTATAATTCATCTCGTGCTCAGCGTTGAAGGAAAACATCGTGAGGAAACCTGCATGTGACAAATTTCAAAGAAATTCTGCCACATGTGTATGCCACCAACCCGCATTGGAACAGCGTGGTGGAATATGTTCCAAACCTTCTCCTCAAAGGGAGAGGAGGCCTTTAGCCCAGCAGTGGGAATTTACAGGCTGTTGTTGTTGAGTTAATCTCGAGTATTATCTTCGGAATTAAAACTCTATTTTTTGTCTGTAGTTATGTGGGTTATGGTAAAGCTACACAATGCTAGAGTGCTTTAGAGTATTAATTATATGGATGGCACATTATTATTTTTTAATTAATAAAATGCAATCGTACGAAGCTGAGGCAGATCGCTAGTCTGAAATATTTTTGACGTTCTTATCTGACCTTGATCTTACATCTTCCTTCATTTGTCATCAACTAAATGATCGTAATTCGGCCGAATTGTTATCTACATGTTTACAAACATATTAAGAATTAATCGTGATTTTTGACCTCAACGAGACCGTACAGATAAAAAATTATTTACGAAATACATTTTTAACTACGATGTACAAATTACAACGAAGCCTCGTTATATTTCGTCATCTCGATGTTTTTGTCGTTCGATTATTCTACGAAACACAACTGTTTTGACAAACAAATTTTCCTCCAGTAAATTTGAAGGGTGTTTTACGAAATCCAGTTCGAACCGGTTTTAGCCATTATACGCAACCGTGCAAGAGCTAATTAATTATAATATCGGGGAAATTCTGCTAATCTGTGCGTCATTCATAAACAAATAACACTCATTCAATGTTTTCTTTCTCGTTTAGTTCGATGCGAATCAAATCAACATCATTATAATTATCGTCATCAATATTGGTTTCGTTTACGACTGCACAAAGCTAATATGATAGGTGATTGCAGTAATTTTAAACCCCCATACAACAACAACAACAGCCTGTAAATTCCCACTGCTTGGCTATATATATATATATATATATATATATATATATATATATATATATATATATATATATATATATTCCTGTTGTTAATAAACTTTTAACAGATGTTCAACAAAGATTTTTCTATCATCACAAGAAGGTCATATCGTTTAAGATATAACAATATGAGAGATAAAGCCATTTTTAAAATCGTATGCTGGATAAAACATATTAATTATTTTATCATATAATATTCCTTCATAAAACTAACGAAAATCCATAACATTTAACTGACGATAAGTATAAATTGATAAGAATTTAACATTGCTTACTTAAATTTAATTAAGTGTTACTAAATTAATATTTATAAATAATTCATAACTTAAAACTAACTAGAACTAGCTTTAGTTTAAAAGTGGAGTTTTAGGGCTTTTTGTGACATCTGTATCAAAAGGCTATTTGACAATGCGAAAAATAAATTGATTGTAATTAGAATGACAGTGTATATTGTGAGTTTAAAAATGGTTATTTACTAACGAAACTTGAAAATAATACTTAAATTATTCAAAAATCAATAAATAAAAATGCATTTTTTCAAACGTTTGTCACGAGAAAGAAAACGCTTCTGATTGGCCGGGCTTATGATGAAGTCACTTTCTTGTAAACCTTGCTTTTCTACTATATGTACCACAGTTTAAAATACAGCAAAATGACGTCACCGACCCCATTGCAGCGCCATATTGTCCAAGTAGCGTTTTCGCGCGTTATTTAAATATGGAATTTTTAATATGATATTTTTCGACAAATATGTACTAGAAATAAAAAAAATCAACTTTTACTGGGTTCTTTAACCTATACTAAATAATATAAAATGGATTTTAAAAACCTGTCAAATAGCTTATTATGTTGTTTTGTAAAACTTTTTGACTCAGCTCAGAGTTATTTTTTTTTATGTGATAGGTGGCAGATGAGCAGGAGGCTCACCTGATGGAAAGTGACTTCCACCACCCATGGACATCTCCAGCATTAGGGGCTAGCAGGTACGTTGCCGGCCTTTGAGCAAGGAGGGAGAGAGTACGCTCTTTTCTTGAATGTTCAGTTTTAGTCCTATAACTGTTTTTATAAAATGGCAGATGTCAAGTACTCACCAATAATGGCAGATTTGGAACAAATACTTGTTCGAAATGAGCCCCAACACTCGCATCGGGTAGGAATTTGAAATTGTTCCGTTCTTGAAAGCTCAACTTGTCACCTTCGAATTTGACGTTTACCCTTTCTAAGTGTTGCCTGTTGAAAAATAAATAAATTCAACAACCTTATGTAGTGTTAAAAAATAGAATTAAAATTATTTTCTTAAAGGAAAAGCTTCATTATGTAGGTCATATTTTTGATTAATAATTTATTTTCACTGATTAAGTGTTCTTCCATGTTAAATTACCAATAGCGCGTATTAGTATGAGTGAGTGACGCTTGTGGTCACATGTCTTAGTGTGAGTGAGACTACGAGAAGAGACAGCAAGAAAAATCGGATTATATTTGGAAAATGTATTTAATTTAAAAACAACTTAACGTAACTTGTCTTCGTAAGCGAAGAGATCATACGAGATTACGGACTAAAACAGCAATTACTATAAATATAAATAATAATAATTCCTGGTATAATTAGTAATAAATTTATCGAATAGATGCCATTAAAGTTTGACTTGACTACTGCTAAGCGATATTATTAACGTAATCTAAGGGCTTCAGCATAATATCAATCAAACAAATTATTAACGTAATAAGTATTGACGCTATGATTAAAGTCTAAAAAATAAGACGTTACCCACAGCGTGATTGATAAGATGTGACGCAAGGTTTAGTCTAGACTATATTATTTAAGATAACCTAAATGTTCTACGATCAACGCGTGTCGTAGTAAATTAAGACCCCATGAATCAATAACAGCTGGCTGATAAATTTGTTTGGTTTAAAAATCGAATTCTGTGACGTTAAAAGTTAGCCATTTAAAACATTGCCTCGTTGATCTTATGGTTGCAAATCTTTAGGTCTTGTGTTCTGACCTTCTTTCTAGTCACGGATTTTCTGTCATATCGTTTTGAGTTTTGTTTTGGGTGCACGGGAAAAGTTTATCGTTTTACTCAGTGCATCTCTGTTAACGCGCACTATTGTATACTTATGCAGTCATTTGTAAACATATCATATATTACATATATAGTGTAAAGGTAAATATGTAACATGGACCAATGGCGGATTCCAAAGTTTTCTTTTGTAACTTCCTAGGGAGTAGACTAAGACTTCCTAAGGGATATCATCATCAGGGCACTTTACGTTACAGATAGTCGACACAGTGATTTTGACTGATTTTTATTTTAAAATTTGTGATCAAAGGCCTGATATTCTATGTACAGACGAGAAAAAGGCCGGCTGACAATACTTGAAATTTTCTTCACGCCGATGCTACCAAATGCAATAGGAAGTGTGGCTTGAGTCAAAGAAGAGATAAACTCATTTTAATTAACTATCTGCCGTGTAATAGCTGATATCAATGTTGGCCACACGTCAGGACACCATCTCCATCAACTATCACCATCAACCGTCAAGACAAGCAATATAATAACGAATAATCTCAGAACACAAAGACAATATCTGATTTATTCTAAATTTGTTTAATTGTTACAATATGGAAGGATACAAGAAGGGTTTATTTCGTAGAAACTGTGCCCGCGACCTTGAACGCGTTTGAATTTAACAAAAAACAATTATTGTACAATAAGTTACTCCTTATTATATTAGTTATCTGCTAGTGAAAAAAGTAAAGTAAAACAGCCTGTAAATTTTCCACTGCTGGGATAAGGCCTCCTCTTCCATTAAGGAGAGGGTTTGGAATATACTCCACCACGCTGTTCCAATTCGGGTTGGTGGAATACACATGTGGCAGGATTTCGATGAAATAAGACACTCACTCACGTTAAAATCGTTAATAGGTGATATATTATAGTTTACTTCTCGGTGGTAAGTGATCACCACCGGACATAGGCGCTTTGAGAAATCTTAATCAATTCACACGTTACGTTAGCGCCTTATATTATGTCCCTTATGCTGTATATGTTATGTAATTATACTGCTTACCCCTAAGCCCTGCACAGTAAATACCACCTAATAACAATTTCAATAAGATTTTTATTAATCTTTCAGTTTAAATGGCGAATGAGAACATGTGTGATTCTATTACAGACTAGAAAACATTGATGATATAACTTTGGAAAGTAATTAACACAAATTTAAGATTACAGTTTATATCTCGTTTCCTTCCGACGGACGTCCGCACAGATATACATAAACATATACATATATAACATATGTTACCGTCTAGTCAAATTCGATAAACATTTCCTCTTGCCTAAAAGATTGTAAAGTAAAAGTGAGATCCTACTAGTTTACACTTTAATTCCACTTCCAAAATACCGAAAACAGTTTCGTCAACAATCAAAACGCCATTTTTCGTAGATCCATGGTGAATATCACAGACTTATATCACTTGGTGGTAGGGCTTTGTGCAAGCCCGTCTGGGTAGGTACCACCCACTCATCAGTTATTCTACCGCCAAATAGCAGTACTCAGTATTGTTGTGTTCCGGTCTGAACACAACAATACTGATGGTCGGGTGAGTGAGCCAGTGTAACTACAGGCACAAGGGACATAACATCTTAGCTCCCAAGGTTGGTGGCACATTGACGATGTAAGGAAAAGTTAATATTTCTTACAGCGTCATTGTCTATGGGTGACGGTGACCGCTTACCATCAGGTGGCTCGTATGCTCGTCCGCTTAAATAAATAATCGTTAAATAAATATTCTAAAATGGTCATTCACTAAAAATCTATTCGTTTTTTGTTTATAAAAGTTTGCAATTTATTTTCTATTGTACAAAGTTTTGTTAACCCTACATCGATTTCCTAAGATTAGAAATAACACTGAAAATCAGCGTTTGGTTTTCGGAACCCAGCTTGGAATCTGAATGGTACACCCGTTTAGGACACAATTACCATCATTGCCTACCAAAATTTATTTTTTTTAAATCTTCATTCCTATTTTGTTGTGTTTTTTTTGTAGATTAAGCTGCTTAGGTAATGTAGGTACGGAATTCTTTTTAACTTTCTTATTTTTTTTTGTATATTTTTATAATTGTGTCGTTTCCTAAATAAACATTCCTTTCTTCAAGATTCTTGAATATTTTTGTGTCATAAATGCATTGAATTTTTATTTCATACTAGCTGTACCCGCGACCTTGAACGCGTTTGAATTTAACAAAACAAAATATTATTGTAGCCTACGTTACTCCTTATTATATCAGTTATCTGCGAGTGAAAGTCCCGTCAAAATCGGTCCAGCCGGTCGGACAAATAGACAGAAATTGTAAAAAAATTTATTTTGGTATATGTACCGTGTATACGTATATATGCATTGAATAAAAAAGGGCTATGTTAATATTACAAACAGACACTCCAATTTTATTATATGTATATCTATACGCAATGATAAGTAAGTTTTGGTATTCGATCGCGAGCTTCTGAAACCACTTCACCTTAAGATATTTGTCTTCTATATCTTCAAATATATACGTGATTATCATTAAAAAGTTCTTTGACATAGACCTTACTCTTACATAATCTGCCCTATTAATGAACACGTTCCGGCTTGACACGGGTTCAATAAGGGTCTATATACAAAGAAAATCTTGTTTTTGCCGGCTGAAAAGGTTGATATGACCCATGGTATCCATGAATTATACATATAGTTATATATACAGTACAGTAACAGCCTGTAAATTTCCCACTTTGAAGAGAAGGTTTAAAGCATATTCCACCTGTTTAAATGTAGGTTGGTGGAATATGTGGCAGAATTTCGTTGAAATTAGGTACATGTAAGTTTCCTCACGATGTTTTCCTTCACCACCGAGCTTGAGATGAATTATAAACACAAATTAAGCACATGAGATTCAGTGGTGCTTGCTTTGAGGTTTTGAACCCGCTATTATCGGTATCGGTAAGATGCACGCGTTCTTACCACTAGGCCACCACACGTCCAAATATTAAGTCTGTATACTATTAGAATTAAAGATCCAAGTATTTCTTACTTATAAAATTAACACGAGTGTTTGTTTGTGTTGCGTAAACTCGTGAAACAAAAAAAAGCATTGTTTTTTTTCTTTAATGGATTATTATTTAACAATTAAAGCTCTGTTTCGTGATCAATAATTATGTTTACTTAATATCTAATTAATTATGAATCGACGTTAAAAGGACTAGACAATTAATAGTGATTAAATTAAATCGCAGGTTATACTTCCGCCTTGTACTTTTATTTACGTGATAATGCGTTTTTTTTAATAATCGGCAATCTGCATTTGTATAGTACGACATAACTTAGATGTAGCATCGGCAAATGTAATAAAACTGATTACTGCCGATTTACACAAGCAATAGAAATAGCCAGTGGCGGCGTAAGGCGTGGGTGGTGCAAACGGCCTCGCGACGAAATTTGAAAAAGTACAACATAACATTGGGATCAGAGTACTGTAAAAAAAAACTAGGGCCTCGCAAACTGTATCCTGCCCACATTAAGATTAGATCTTGCGCCGCCATGCGATATTCGACGCTTTTCGTCGCTATAGATTTTCGCATCAGTTCAACCCGAGACAGCAAGTGCATGTAAATCGAGGTATCAAATTGACGAATATATTAGGTCATATGATATTACAAGTTATTACGTTTGTGTAAAGATTATATTCAAATAAGAAATAAATACTGATAATTTGGGATAGCGTACTTATTTCGGATGTGATCGGTTTTACGAATTTTGCCGATGCTACATCTAAGTTGTGTCGATCTATAATTATTTAGTTTTAAGCACAGAATTATTTTCGTTGATTACAGATAATTAATTTGAATAGTTATTATCATTACGTTTGCTATCTTTATTCGTAACTATTATTCGTCCGCGGTTTCGCTCGTGTTTTAGGGTGTTGGTTGTCTTATTTTAGGCAAAAAAGTTTCCAAGTCCTTTCTTACAGTTCATATTTGCTTCATAACAAATTTCATCAAAATCGGTTCAATGGTTTGATCGTGAAAGAGCGATAGACAAACAGACATAGTTACTTTCACATTTATAATATTATATAAATCAAATACATTGTTCTAAGCATAAATAAAACGTTTATGAAATCATCTTTAGATTGTCATCTTAACTGACAAGTGACATGATGTTGACGTCTTCAACAAGTAACTTATATTTATAAAATTCCGCAGACATTTTTAACTTTGCCGTTTTGTAAATTCAAATCGTTTATAAAAAACACATCGGTAAAAAAGGCATATTATTCAATACAAGATTTTATAGATGATAAAAAAGTCCATTAACTCCATTAATACGTGTTGACTTCCACGCAGGATATATTAATTTAAATAATTGTATTTAACTAACATGACTTTGTATTTTTTAATTGTTGGATAAGAGTTACTACTAAGTTTCTTGCCGGTTCTTCTCGGTAGAATCTTCTTTCCGCACCGGTGGTAGCTTAATTGTAAAATGACGATTCAAAAGTGCTTGTAAAAGCCTACTGGAATAAAGTTTATTTTGATTTGTTTTCAACCTGGATTCAAACAGGCCTATATACTTGTGCATCATAAAAACCAGAGGTGATAAGAAATTTATAAATAAATAACCAAAATTTTCGAAGCATGCGCATGCATTTTCAAGCTAGTGTGAACGCAGTCTTATGATGATGAATTGAAATAAGTGCACTTTATTTTCTCTATCTCTCTTCTCTATTCAATACTAAGAGTTTCTCAAGAGAAATACTTAAACTTTTTAAAAAACCGTCCTTTTCAAACATGGGTATTTGAACTTGGGCCTTTGGGGTCTGTTCCCTTATATATTAGTCTCTGTACCAACGAGGCAATCGAACCATTACAATACCAATTAAAATTAATTATTTAACAATGATAATGTAATTGGCGCTGATAATTAAATAATTATTGTAATTGATTTATTTTTTTGTTACGATAGATAGCAAAAATGATTTAATTGTCTTTAGAAACATCTACTCACGAAAGCGCCATTACACATTAAATTATCGCTAATCTAAGCTAAATAATTTTTTTGCTGTCTCTACTTCTAGTTGTCTCAAGCATACTAATAAATACCGTTAGCAAAAAAAATCTGTACTGAAATTTAATTATATTTACTAACGATTAACGTCAGTCATTTTTATCATTTGTATATATTTACTGGTAAAACTGGTAACCCATCTAGGTACCACCAACTCATCATATATTCTACCGTCAAAGAGTAATATTCAGTTTGACAGGTGAACGAGCCAGTATACAGGCACAAGGTCATAACATCTTAGTTCCCAAGTAGAGTATTGACAAATTGGAATCTTTCTTCTTGGGTTTTGTTTCACGGCGCCAGTATCTATGACCAGTGGTGACCACTTACCATAAAGTAATCCATTTGACCACCTATACGTAAATATTATTAAAAAGGTACTTACGAGTACACGAATGGTCCGACATCTTGAACATTAAGCTTTTCATCCAGACCATCTTTCACCCTCTGCCAGTTTGTGTAATTGAAGATGTGGACTTTCATCAGCGGATGGACCGTGGGCCGCCTCCACATCGAGTATGCGAGGCTGTTGTTCCTTATAACCATGCTCTAGAAATAATACACATATTGTAAAATTTCTCATTATTTTTATGGACAACTAGTGTCATCTGTGGCGTTGGTCGCGTTTAAGAGTATTGGTTGTTACGTGTTAACCAAAAAGGAGCCTAAGAGTTCAAGTTTGCTTCATACCAGTTGGTGGTAGGGCTTTGTGCAAGCCCGCCTGGGTAGGTACCACCCACTCATCAGATATTCTAGCGCTAAACAACAGTACGCAGTGTTGTGTTCCGATTTGAAGGGTGAGCGATGATATAAACCGTCCCTTACATCGTAACTGGGCAACCTCAGGGACTCAGATGCTGAGTCTCTTGTGCCTTAGTTTCCCTGGTACACCTTTCAAACAGTGACTGAACGAAGCCAAGAAAAGGAAAAGAATAGTTTGTTGAATTTGTGGACTAAAGCAATTTCTATATTGTATTTTGAGAGCCGAGAAGGCCCAGTGGTTAGAACTCGTGCATCTTAACCGATGATTAGGGGTTCAAACCCAGACAAGCACCACTAAATATTCATGCGGTTAATTCAACGGCGAGGGAAGACGTCGTGAGGAAACCTGCATGTGTCTAATTTCATTTCATTCTGCCACATGTGTATCGCAGTGGGACAGCGTATTGGAATATCTTCCATAACCTTCTCCTTAAAGGGAGAGGAGGTCATACTGGCAAGTTTACAGACTGTTGTTGTTGTTTATATTGTACTTCAGATATTAAAAATACTTACAGATAGAATGGCATCATTAATGGTGTTTGTGAAGCAGAAAAATATTGAACCTATGAGACTCAACGCGAACGCCGCAGACAGAAGAACGATCACTGAAAATAAACAAAATTGATTATTATAAGTACAAGATGCATTCGTTGTTACAGGGCTGGATTAAAGGGGTAACTCTGCCCCCTATAAAGAGGTTCCGATAAGTTAACAGTTTTAACGTAATACAATGTTTAAATACCAGGCTATATATATTTTTAGAACCAGAAGTAGGAAGTAGGTTAACCTCTAAAACAATTATCTTTAATTTAAAATAACAATCAATCGACCATAATAGAAAAACATTTAGTCTATAACACAAATAACCGTTGTTGGAATAAGCAAGCAACATCTGCATCAGGACACACAACTTCCCTTTAAAAAAAAAGGCGGGAGATTCGTAGTTGACACATTGAGATCGCGAATATAATTATGACTGTGTAATGTGATTATTAATGGCTATTTGTGTTAACATACTTCCTACTTCTGGTTCTAAAAATATATATATCTCATATAATCATATTGTAATAACACTAGCGGTTAAATATCAGGATCCAACCTAGCTTCGCACGGATGGACCCAAGTTTTTTTTTATATATAACAATTGTCTTTCTATTTCAACTTATTAACACAAAATCCATTACAAATTATATACCTGAACCTTCATTGTGAATCCCGCAGTCTATTAGTGAAAATCACAAGAAAATCCATTAAGTAGTTTTGGGGTTTATATTACATACAAACAGACAGAAGCGACGTGGGATTTTGTTTTATAATATGTAGTTTTCACTAATAACGGTTTTAAAGACGCTTGAGTAAATGCAAAGTAAAGTAACTGTAGCCTGTAAATTTCCCACTGCTGGGCTAAGGCCTCCTCTCCCATTAAGGAGAGTGTTTGGAACATATTCCACCACGCTGTTCCAATGCGGGTTGGTGGAAAGCACATGTGGCAGAATTTCAACGAAATTAGACATATGCAGGTTTCCTCAGGATGTTTTCCTTCACCGCCGAGCACGAGATGAATTATAAACACAAATTAAGCACATACATATAGTGGTTTCAAGGTTTGAACCCGAAAACATCGGTTTAGACGCACGTTTTCAAACCACTGGGCCATCTCCGCTCAAATGAATAAATGTAATCAAAATAATTTTTAAAATAATAATTAGAGGCCCAGACTCTAGGTCTAGGGACTACTGTTTCCAAGGGCCTTTACGCCTTTATGAAAGCCTCCACATCTCAAAATCCGGTTCTAATTGGTAGTGAGTGATTTTTTTTGAAATTATACTCCTTATGCAAAACTTTACAAAACGGAAATGACGTCAAACTATAACATTACGAAGTAAGATCAGGAAGACAGCAATAAAGACCCTATTCCAATCACAAGAAAAGTAAAGACAAATACAAATCATTGACAATGAATTGAAGCGCTACCATTTGTCGAGACCTTGAGTTGTCTATGGTATTCATAATGGATTTGAGAAAACACTGATAATTTTAGAAGTTTCCACCGTGATGTCATATCATTGCACCCGTGCGAAGCCGGGGCGGGTCGCTAGTTCTCAAATCGTGGAGATACGACAAATGGTGTTTTTTTAGCGGTTAACGCGCAAACTTGCGTCTTTTTGGGGTTGAAATGGACTAGATTTAGCCTTGAATTCAGACACAAGTTTGTTCCGGTTCTCTTCGACGTTTTCCCGAGAAATATTAGCGCGACCGGTGTATAAGGTGTCAACGGTACTGTCGTCTGCAAAGCAATGAATGAATGTGCCCGATTTGCAACAAATCATTGATATGCAGAAGAAACTCTTGGTGGTAGGGCTTTGTGCGAGCCCGTCTGGGTAGGTACCACCCACTCATCAGTTATTCTTCCGCCAAATAACAGTAGTCAGTATTGTTGTGTTCCGGTTTGAAGGGTGAGTGAGCCAGTGTAACTACAGGCACAAGGGACATAATATCTTAGTTCCCAAGGTTAGTGGCGCAGTGACGATGTAAGGAATAGTTAATATTTCTCACATCGTCATTGTCTATGGGTGATGGTGACCACTTACCATCAGGTGGCCCATATGCTCGTCCGCTAACCTACAACATAAAAAAAAAAAAAAAAAAACAGAGTGGGTGATAGAACGCAGCCTTGTGGAACACCAGCATTGACGAATTTTAAGTCAAAGCATGCACCGACAGAATCGAGATGGCCCAGTGGTTAGAACACGTGCATCGTAACCGATGATTGCGGGTTCAAACCCAGGCAAGCACCGCTGATTCATGTGCTTAATTTGTCTTTATAATTCATCTCGTGCTCAGCGGTGAAGAAAAACATCGTGAGGAAACCTGCGTGTGACAAATCATAGAAATTGTACCACATGTGCATTCCACCAGGATGGTGGAATATGTTCCAAACCCGATCGTTAATGGGAGAGGAGGCCTTAAGCCCGACAGTGGGAATTTACAGGCTGTTGTTGTTATAGTATCAACTTATATTTGCTATGGTGACCAGTTACCATTTTCACCTACCAACATAAAAAGGGGGCGTAAACGAAAGACCAATCAGCTAATTGAAGTTGATGTACGAAATTCAATCAAGAGGCATTCTTTATTTATTAATAATTTTAATCAATATAATAATATTCATTAATATTAAAACATACGATGATCGTACGATATTTGTTTTTATAACTAGAGGTTAAAGATAGCGAGGCTGTTAGCATTGATAAGTATTCGCTAAAAATATACATTAACACGTTAACTGCAGCATCAAATAAAATTGGAGTGTCTGTTTGTAATATTAAAATAGCCCTTTTTTACTCATACACATATGTCGTGTATGTGTACACGGTACATATAGTAAAGTAACATTGTTTACAATTTTTGTCTGTATATCTGTTTGTTTCGGCTAATATCTGGAAAGACTGGACCCATGTTGACTGGACTTTCATTGGTAGATAACTGATATAATAAGGAGTAACTTAGGTTTAAGGCTACAATAATATTTTTTTCTGTTAAATTCAAGCGCGTACAAGGTTGCGGGCACAGCTATTAATAAAAAACGGGGCATTTCAGACCTCTTATGAAAACTAACTCTCGTGAGCCGAGATGGCCCAGTGGTAAGAACACAAACCCAGGCATGCACCACCATATATATGTGCTTAATTTGTGTTTATAATTCATCTCGCGCTCGGCGGTGAAGGAAAACATCGTGAGGAAACCTGCATGTGTCTAATTTCGTCGAAATTCTGCCACATGTGCATTCTACCAACCTGCATTGGAACAGCGTGGTGGTATATGTTCCGAACCCTCTCCTTAATGGGAGAGGAAGCCATTAGCCCAGCAGTGGGAAATTTACAGGCTGTTACTTTACTACTACTTTACTTTTATTTTATGAAAACTAACATAATACAGCTGTGGGGCTTATTAGACCCCGTTATGTTTACGAAATAAAAACTCGATGTGTTGTGAGTCTGTGATGTGATCGAATTTTATTTCTACGTTTTTAATTACGTTTTCAAAGAGACCCCGATTTAAGTAGGTACACCATAGCATTCTGTTTTCAATAGGCATCATATAAATATATTTATCTCTTTCCCACAATATATCAAATAGACGTTACGGCCTCAACACGACTGAGAAATCTATGTTTTTCTTAGCACCGCTTTAAGGCGTATTAGACCCCACTCCTCATTGAACGTGTTAAGTCAAAACTACATTGGTGTAGCTATAGAACTGAGTGATAGAACAGAACCAGGGGTCAATATATATATAAACAATGCAAGTGATATTCGGACTTGCGCGTCCAGGGTTCCTTACAACTAGAAGATAGGCTGATGAAGCAATAAATTTATGGTTTTTTGATTTTCCTATACTTGTACTCCAAGTTATTTGATTCAAGATTCAGTGGGAGGCAGTGGCGGATTTACAAATAGGCTAAGTAGCCTGGAGCCTAGGGCGGCAGATTTAGAGAGGTCGCTAGTACCGTTATAAATTTTTATTAGTGTGTATTTTTCTAACGTTTATATCGTTTATATCTAAATTACTTAACCCTTTATAATGGTACTTTTCATACTCGTTCCTAAAACGCAAGCGAAGATTATAATTTTTCAACATTTTAATACCAAAAAATCCAATCCATAAATATTATATTTGCATGTTCCCTATTGTCTTAAATTAAACTGATTGGTAAAACTTTCAAGGCGTTTTTTTATTTAATTTTTATAATGTTAATTTATTTGCGTCACGAATTAAATACGATTTACATAAAATTATTCTTTTTATAACACATTCTTTGTATTATTTTGCTTTAAGTTACATAAGAGGTCTTTGCCACTGCAAGCCATTAAGGAACGGATACAAAATCAAAATCTAAATATACTTTATTCAAGTAGGCATTTATAAGCACTTTTGAATCGTCATTTTACATACTATATTGGTGGCACCGGTTATCGAGAAGCTGTATGGAAATCGGCTGTCATAGTATGGGCATATTATGCGGAGAAATGAAAAGCATGTTGTGAGTTAGATCTTGAGGCTGGATGTGGATGGATACAGAAGTGGGAGAAGACCAAAGAAACGATGGATGGATTGTGTGAAAGACGATATGGTTGGAAAGAATGTTACGTGTGAGATGACGTCCGACAGAGAAGTATGAAAGAAGACATGCTGTGTCAAGCACAAGTAAAATTGGAATAAGGGCAGGAGGATGATGATTTTACATAGTATATTAAACGAAGTAACCAGGAACCGGCAAGGACAAGCAGCTCTTTTCAACGTTTTAAAATGTAAAGTCATGTTAGTTAAATACCATTACAAATATGTACCTGGATGACAACCAATGTCAGCTCCACGCTTTTTTGTGTCTGTATAATCTATATTGACAACTCACATATTAATAAGCTTTCTGAATTTAAATATAAAAAGTGTGTTGAACCCAATGTAATAAATTTGTGAAACACGTACAGTTCCATTGAAGCAATATTATAACCTGGTCTGAGGCGTTGATATAAGTTTAAATATGGGACATATTCCACCACGCTGTTCAAATGCGTGTTGGTGGAATACACATGTGGCAGAATTTCTATGAAATTTGTCACATGCAGGTTTCCTCATGATGTTTTCCTTCACCGCTAAGCACGAGATGAATTATAAAGACAAATTAAGCACATGAATCAGTTATGCTTGCCTGGGTTTAAACCGGCTAACCACTGGGCCATCTCGACTCTCTTCATACAAAATTTCATCAAATTCAGTTTATTGGTGGTAGTGAAAGAGCGTCAGACAGACAGAGTTACTTTCACATTTTATAATATTCATATAAATAATATAAGTCTACGAGCGGTTGTCTCTAGACTATCAGAGAGTCATATTTATTACATATGTCAAATGGAAGTCCATTGGACAATTGATTTCACATCTCAATAACTAATACTTAACATGGTTGCCCTCAAACGAGATTTCAGCGCTAAATGACCTATTATGGCTATGTTTATATGGTCTTCAATTTTAGGTATTAGAATTATGAGGAGCCTTTCATGACCCCTATGAATGAATTAAAAATCTTGTATTTTCGTATATTGGAACAGTTTCAATGATTTGACTCAAGTTTTAGAAAAGATATTGATTTTTAAGTTAATCTATTAATCTATTTTAATAATATGTTTTTCATAAACGATCCGTTTGTCAATTTTATTTATTTATATGTATTTTACATGAGTTTAGTTAAACACCCAATTACATATCGACATTAATATCATAAATAAATGACAATACATTAGAATACCTACTGAATTAAATGCAAGTGCATTACAGAAACGGATATAAAGTAATGATTTTTTTTAATGATGAATCAAAGGCAATCTGTCTTTAATCTTAACTAGAAATGAAGTTTAAAGTCAAGGCTAGACAGAAGGCTGAATCGTTTAGCGTCTTGACAATTATGCGACATATGCGTTCAGAAAAAAGTAACATTATTTTTAATCTGTAATCTTGTGAAATTTAATTTTAACTTACTTTAATTACTACTTTAATGAAGAAATTTTTTTTATGGTATAAGTTGGCGGACGGGCGTGTGGGCCACCTGATGGTAAGTGGTCACCATCACCCATAGACAATGACGTAATGTGCCACCAACCTTGGAAACTAAGATGTTACGTCCTTTGTGCCTGTAGTTACACTGGTTCACTCACTCTTCAAACTGAAACACAACAATACTGAGTACTGTCATTTGGCGGTAGAATAACTGGTGAGTGGGTGGTACCTACCCAGACGGGCTATATCATGAAATATGTAATTCTAAGTTTTGTTTATCGTTATTCCTACTGCCATTGGAATATGCTTTAATATAATATTTTATCCAGACAAAGTCGAAACGGACAGTAATAAATATTCATTTACTTCTTAACAAGATGCTTATTAATGCGAAGGCATATATTTAAATATGATCTCACAATTATTAACGTTGTGTTGCCAGTCATCAAAATCGATCTTCAATTATAGTACGACACAGTTTAGATGTAGCACCGGCAAATCCATTAATTTTTTTACCGATTTATACAACCAACAGAAATAGCTACCTATCGCGCCATTCGACGCTATTCGTCGCTATAGATTCTCTTCAACCCGAGAAGCAGATGCATGTAAATCGACGCGTCAAATTGACGAATATATTGAGTCATATGATATTACAAGTTATTACGTTTGTGTAAAGATTATATTCACATAAGAAATAGATATTGATAATTTGGAATAGCGTACTCAATTCGAATGTGATCGGTTTTACGAATTTTGCCGATGCTACATCTAAGTTATGACGTACTATACAATTATGATAGTTATAGAAATACATATTGTAATACATCACTAACATTGAAATTGTCTTTAATCAAAGTACTAATAATTTAAAGTCCATATTTATATATAGGAACAGATCTGCTAGCAAGTGCAATTTGTTCGATTATATATATAGACGCGAATAGAGACTTTAAGCATTGTGTAGAAAGTTGAATTTCCTTTGCCAAATTAAAAATACTCCCAAACATGATTCTGTGCATGTTTTATACTTAATTCGTCCATCAAACTTATTTCTATCTTTCTGTCTATATAGCGATTCTCGATTAAAGAAGCGGTATTGAACTACCCACATACACACTTTTAATTACTTTAATTGTGGTAGGGCTTTGTGCAAGCCCGCATGGGTAGGTACCACACACTCATCAGATATTCTACCGCCAAATAACAGTACGCAGTACTGTTGTGTTCCGGTTTGAAGGGTGAGTGATCCAGTGTAACTACAGGCACAAGGGACATAACATCTTAGTTCCCAAGGTTGGTGGCGCATTGACAATGTATGGAATAGTTAATATTTCTTACAGCGTCATTGTCTATGGGTGATGGTGGCCCATATGTTCGTGCGCCAACCTATTCCATAAAAAACACACACACAAACACACGTGCACGCACAGACACATACACATACATAAACTTTGAACTTCAATACACTCATGTTTAATGGCAACCCAATTGGAATTTCTTCAATTGTGTGACACATCTTGTTACTGACGATAAATTATCTCGAGCAAGACCGACGAAAGCATTACAGGCACAAATTTGTTTGTACTTTGTGTATCAATGATGTTATTAATAAAAATAATAAATATGAGACAACATCACACACATCACTCTGATCCCAATGTAAGTAGCTGAAGCACTTGTGTTATGGAAAATTATAAGTAACGGTACCACAAACACCCAGACTCAAAACAACATAGAAAACTAATAATAGTCTACATTGACTCGGCCGGGAATCGAAACCGGGACTTCGGAGTGGTGTATCCATGAAAACCGTTGTACACCCCAATCAACCAACGTCTAATATAATAATAATGATATTGTCTGACAAATTTCGGTATTGTGATTTTTTATTTTTATTGTGTTGTTTTAACAACAACAGCCTGTAAATTCCCACTGCTGGGCTAAAGGCCTTCTCTCCCATTAAGGAGAGGGTTTGGAGCATATTCCACCACGGTGTTCCAATGTGGGTTGGTGGAAAGTACATGTGGCAGAATTTCGATGAAATTAGACACATGCAGGTTTCCTCGCGATGTTTTCCTTCACCGCCGAGCACGATATGAATTATAAAGACAAACTAAGCACGTGAATCATCGGTTAAGATGCACGCGTTCTAACCACTGGGCCATCTCTGCTTGTATTGTGATTATTTAGACGATAATTAGTCGTTGCGAAAACATAAGTACGATCTTGTAATCCGCTAGCAGTGTAATTAACCCAACTGGGGATTGGACTCAGGATCTAAAATTATCATCTAAATATTATCTATTCAAGTCAGCATAAAGGCCACGAAACGTCGTGTTACACTATTTAATTAAATGTAAAACAATAACCGTATAGCTATCGAAAAGAAGCGATAAGGATTTCAGTAGTTACTTTTTCCAGCATTTAATTACAGATCATAGTAACTTATAATTTAATCTTGTACAGTAACAACGCAAGTCATATTTTGCGTGAATTCTGTAAAATCATTTGATTTTACTCTTAAATAAATATAGTAATTTTAACTTTAAATGAAATAAATCAGTTTCATTGTTTACTTTACAAATATACTTTAATAAATATTTCTAATAATAATCAATTACTATAAAACGTAAACACGATTTTTTAAATTATTTTGACAAGTAACATATTTTTGCCGCCGCTTTTCATAGTCGGTTATTTATGACAGTTTTTTTTTTAAACTAAAGAATAAGGCTGGAGTCGAACACCATAATTGGATTATTATATTGTAACTAATTGTGCATTAAAAAAAGAATAAAATGCTTGATACCTATTTTTATAAAAGTAAAGAGAAGAGTAACAGCCTGTAATTTTCCCACTGCTGGGATAAGGTCTCCTTTTCCATAAAGGGGAGGGCTTGGAACATATTCCACCACGGTGTCCAATGCGGGTTGGTGGAAAGCGCATGTGACAGAATTTCGATGAAATTAGACACGTGCAGGTTTCCTCACGATGTTTTCCTTCACCGCTGAGGTCGAGATGAATTATAAACACAAAGTAAGCACATATATATATATATATAGTGGTGCTTGTCTGGGTTTGAATCCGCAATCATCGGTTAAGATGCATTCGTTCTAACCACTGGGCCATCTCAGCTATTCCACTGGGCCATCTCAACCTATTTTTATATTATGATAAATTATAAGACCAACCTCTGTGACAAAAAAGTGTTAGACGAATATCTGTCATTTTTTGTGTTTTTTTTTTTCAGTTAGTATTTTTTATGTGATACACAAACGCTGCATATTATTCTTTCTAATTTAAAAATATATTTAAACCATCCACGTCTGTCTGACTTCGTTAAATTAGTTATATATAATTTGAAGGATTGTATACATACTATCAATATTCTTAAAGCGTCATGAGATTACGGCTAACAAATCACCGAGCAAGGTTAACACAATATTTGCTCTTGTTTGAATAAGCCTAAAATAATTTAAGAAAAAAAAAATACTGGTTTGAAACATAAATTACATAAAAAATCATTTCGAAGTTAAGAAAAAAAATCTTCAGATTTAAATAGAAAAGAAAGTTGATTTCCTTAAATACTGATCTGGATTTTAAGGATTTAACGCCCTAGGGTCACAAAGAAGTGCCCTTATTATTATTTTAAAAATTAATTTTAATAACAATTTTGTCAGTTAGGTTTATCAATAATTTTCTTTGTAACGGTAACTTTTAAAACAGTAATTATAATGTCATTATAATGTGACTATATCTAGAAATATACATTACAGTAAAATAACTCGTCGGAAATATGTGAACCTCTATTGTGGGGTCCGCTTTCTAGAGTAAATTTCTCACTGCTGGAATAAGGCCTCCTTTTTCATTAAGGAGAGGTTTTGGAACATATTCCACCACGCTGTTCCAATGCGGGTTAGTGAAATGCACATTTGGCAGAATTTCAATGAAATTAGACACATGCAGGTTTCCTCACGATGTTTTCCTTCACCGCCGAGCACGAGATGAATTTTAAACACAATTAGCACATATATATAGTCGTGCTTGCCTGGGTTTGAAGCCGCAATCATCGGTTAAGATGCACGCGTTATAACCACTGGGCCATCTCAGCTAAAAAAAAACCAGTAGTCCTTTACAATTCTCATTATGCTAAGGCATAATTTGTTTTTTAGAACGTACAGAGCTTATTTTACGTGATAAATTCTTATCCAAATCACGGATGTTTCGAATAAAAATCTATGAAAATAAACATATGAAACTGAATAGCTATGTTCTACATTATGTTCAAATACTATTTAGCGGTATTCCTATTACTAACTATGAATTATATTTCTAGTGACACGCAACTAATAATTAGCGTAAACATTTAATTGTTTTCAATTCCTTAATTAATTGAATACAAGGACTTTGTCCATACCGAACAATCTAAGACTTTTTTTTTTAAATATTCAATGGCATTCACATTTCTTGTTTATGAGACTTATTTGGCCAATTACGACGTTTTATGAAAGTAACACGCAGGGAAATTGTTCGGTGTTTAGCTTTGAAAAATGTCAGGGATTTGTTCTAGGACACCTAAAACAGATAACATAAAATGACGACACAGACATCACAAGATCGTATCATACAAAAAAAATAAGTTTATTAGTAGGAATTGGAAAATATACGTAGGAAAGAAAAAATCTAAGACTCGTCAATATCCTTTGCCATTTGACAGTTGAATTAAAAAAAAAGAACTGTCACTAATAGTTCATTTAACTGTCAAAATGTAAGTACCTAATTTATTATCTTTATTCCTTGATTTTCATATTAACAAAACAAAATATGAAATGAACACTTGGACTTAGGAGCTATATTGCAAATTAATTAAAATTTAGCACTTCGTCGTATTTTCTCAGCTAGTTAATTTTTCTGAGAGGATTGTTATTGATTGTTGAATAGTTCAATAATCAAATTTATCTTAATTATGACTTTGAAATACATTAAAATTATGATTATAATCCATGTAACTGTTTTAGTTTTACATGTACTAGTTTTAATTCATATGTGCATATATATACAATATAAGCATTTAATGTTATTAATTGTTATGTTAATAAATGTATTACATAAAAAAATATGTAACAGTTTTCTGCATTAAGTTAAGAAACTTAACTCAATAAACTCATTTACAGAATAGCGCGGCAGTATTCTCTGATTGTCAAACGAATTCGTTCCTTTTTTAATTTTATTGTTTTTTAACCAATAGCGATATTTCATTTATTTTTTTTTTAATTATTGATTTTAAGGATAATGGTAGTAATAAATTGCATGTTGCTAACGTGTAACATACAATTACAAATATTTACCTTAAATTCTGAATAATGAATATGGTCGAATTTCAATCTGTGTCAACAATAGTATCAGGTCAGCCATCATTTTTTTTTGTTTTTGCATTTACTTTTTCAAAAGTAATTTACAAAATCTATTATTACTCATCATCAATACATATAATAAAATTGGAGCGTCTGTTTGTAATCTTAAAATAACCACTTTAATACAGTAAATGTAATAACATTCGTTTTTACATTTTTTTCAGTTTCCGTCTGTCTATCTGTCTGTTTTTTTCGACTAATCTATGAACGGCTGAACCGATCTTGATTGGACTTTCACTGTCTTAGAGATGATTTAATAATGAGTAACTAAGGGTACAAAAATATATCTTCTGTAAAATTCAATCGCGCACAAAATAACGGAAAGAGCTAATTCAATTATATAATCTATAATAGGAATATAATGCAAAAGTCTGTCTGTCTATCTATCTATTACTTTTTAACGACAGAACACTTTAGCAAATTCCATAGAATTTAAGTACACTTAGATCTTTCAAATTACGCAACGGATTTTGACGCGTTTTTTTTTATAGATACAGTGTTTCGAGAGGAACTTTTTTGTATATAACACATGGACAATATAGTCAAAAAACACTGATAATTTTAGAAGTTTCTAATGTGATGTATATAAACATATCTTTTGTAGTATATTTACTATCAGTATTTTAACCGTCGGAAGCCGGGGCGAGTCGCTAGTATACACAAAGGCAAGCCTGTTCTTATATGAAAGATTTTTTCTGTAATTAAATTATTAATATTAAAAATTTATTTCTCAAGTTTGGGCTACTGTATAATGACAATCTGAGCTTGGCGATATACAAACGAATTTTAGACAACGCTAATATATGAGGAGATGGCCCAGTTCAAACCCAGGCAAGAACCACTATATATATATATGTGCTTAATTTAATTATAATTCATCTCGTGCTCGGCGGTGAAGGAAAACATCGTGAGGAAACCTGCATGTGTCTAATTTCATCGAAATTCTGCCACATTCCACCAACCGTGGAAACAGTGTTGGAATATGTTCCAAACCCTCTCCTTAATGGAAGACGAGGCCTTATCTCAGCAGTGGGAAATGTACAGGCTGTTACTATATATGAGGAAAACGTAATATAAATAAAAAACTTATACGATGCCTGCAACGCGCTTCGGAGATTTTCATATGTTATATTATGTGTGTATTAGTGAGCGGAGATGGTCCAGTCATATTCAAAAGTTAAAAATCTTTATTCAATATAGAAAGAAGTGTTTACACTTTCTTATTGATAGTCAAGAAACTACCACCGGTTCGGAATTTAACACCTCCGACCTGAGAAGAACGGCGAAAGAAACTCAGCGGGATCTTTTATTTTTGTAATATCATGCTACATAGACAATGACAAACATATTTTTGTTATTTGAAACAGCCTGTTGGCGTTATCTCATACCCAGTGGTTAGAGCTCAAACCCAGGCAAGCACCACTGAAATTGAATGTGCTTTATTTTGTATTTATAATTCATCTCGAGTTCGGCGGTGAAGGAAAACATCGTGAGGTATCCTACATGTATCTTATTTCAACGAAATTTTGCCACTTCTGAATACACCAACCCGCACTGGAGCAGCGTGGTGGAATATGCTCTAACCTTCTCCTCAAAAGGAAAGAAGGACTTAGCCCAGTGGGAAATTTACAGGCTGGTACTATATCATTACATAGTATAAAACAAAGTCGCTTACCGCTGTCTGTGTCTATGTATGACTATATCTTTAAAATTACGCAACGGATTTTGATGCGGTTTTTATTAATAGATAGACTTATTCGAGAGAAAGGTTTTTGTAAATTATACATAGATAATATACTAAAGAAACACTGATAATGTGATGTCGTAAATAAACAAATTATGTAGAATATATAAATATAATGATACTAATATATGTAAGTATTGCACTCGTGCGAAGTTATAAGTGTTTCGCAGATTCATCCAATTTGTTAGACCATTATCAAAATAGTCTTGAAATTCTGATTTTGGTGATATAAAAAATATTTTCATATAAATACTCACGGCAGTAATATTTCTTATCCGACTGCTTGCCCCAGCACAGAGCCGACCACTGTTTTTTAACACCAGCACAAGCGAACTGAGTTTTACCACAACCCGCACAGCCCTGTAAGTTAGCCAGAATCGTATCCTCCCTGATCAGAATCTTCCCCACCCCATTTGTCGGCGTTATAATCACTACTTTCTCCTTGTCCTCCTTCAAAAGCATTGGAGTCGTCGAGGTCGTTTTTTCTAAATTTTGATGTTCCATTTTTGAATTTTATTTCATTTTATAATTTGACACGTGACTGACGTCCGCTGTTCACGGAGTTTGGTGGCAGACTGAATCGGTAAACGATTCATGGCTCACAGGTCATCTGATATGTTGGTATAGTTTTTATACGATATTGTGGGTTATCTTTCATGTTGGCATGTACATACGTTCTTCATTTAAATTGCTGCGAGAAGTAATTACATATATCAATATTTGATTGGATGTATTAATGACGATCGACGGATTGGCCGGTATATTTATTTATTTGAATCCGATAAAATACATATGTACGTGTAAAAAGGTTTTATATAAGACTCGTGAGCTAGAAGTAAGTTATATATTATGAAGCATTTTTTTCATGGTCATCATTATCAGCCTGTAAATTTCCCACTGCTGGACTAAGGCCTTCTCTCCCGTTCAGAAGAAGGTTTGGAGCATTTTTAAATCACGCTGCATTTTTTTTAATTTTAACAATATATATCCAAATAATAAATCAATATTTATGAACATAGTTTTTTTTCATATTGACCATGAAAAAAATACAATCTAATTGAGATTATTCCTTTTATCTTGAACTTAAATAAACCTACAAATTAATCAAAGTATAACAATTTAACACGAATTCAAAGCACATATATAAATCGAAAAATACCTTCTTGATTTCTTTACATTTTTACTATTTTCTTGATTAAGTACATATAAGTCTATTGCAATCATGATATCCAATCTACTTCTGGATACTTGTAATCACAGATTAATTGCTGAGGTTACATAACTGGATCAGAATTATGTCTATTGTACCTTTTTTATGGTATAGTATAGCTTACCTGATGGTGAGTGGTCACCATCACCCCTAGACTAGACGCTGTGAGACATATTAACTATTCCTTACATCGTCAATGTGCCACCAACTTTGGAACTAAGTCCCATTGTGCCTGTAGTTGCACTGGCTCACTCATCCTTCAACACAACAATACTAAGTTCTGTTATTTGGCGGTAAAATAACTGATGAGTGGCTGGTACCCAGACGGGCTTGCACAAAGCCCTACCACCAAGTAAATACATACCTATATGAAAAAGGATACTATTATCAAGTCATTCACCGCTTCTTAAAACTATGGCACATTGATGTTCAGTTAAAACCAGACCAGACTAGCGTAGGTAAGTTTAAAAGCTGGAGTTAATGAGTCACATGTCGTACGATCGTAACCTATTGAAACAAATGAGTTCCAGTGTTAACACTGCTGGTTATATTTGAAGAGCTGGAGAAGGTATACCCGTCTGGATGCGGAAAGGAATCTGGAGATGTGAATCTGATGACCTTGAACACGTCTTTATCCAACAGAGAATTGTCAATGGATGACGACGAATTAAAAAAAAAATTGATTTTGTTTTCAACTTATTATTTTTTTGCAATTTATATTCAGGGCTAAATTCTTAATATATTCTTAAATTGATGGCCCAGTGGTTAGAACGCGTGCATCTTAACCGATGATTGCGGGTCCAAACCCAGGCAAGCACGGCTGATTCATGTGCTTAATTTGTGTTTACAATTCATTTCGTGCTCAGCGGTGAAGGAAAACATCGTGAGGAAACCTACATGTGTCGGATTTCATAGAAATTCTGCCACATGTGTATTCCACTAACCCGTGTTGGAATAGCGAGGTGGAATATATTGCAAACCTTCTCCTCAAAGGGAGAGAAGGCCTTTAGCCCAGCAGGGGCTAAAGGGGAATTTAAAGGCTGTTGGTGTTTGTTGTATTCTTAAATTATTATAAACTATCTGAATGTGCAGCTTTTGTCTATATTCTTATCCAGGACTTTAACTTTCTTCAGAGCAAATTTCTTCTAAATCTGTTCAGCAGTTTAAGCGTGAAGTGTTAAGACAAAGTAACTTTCGCATTTATAATGATTATTACATAGTATAAAACAAAGTTGATTACCGCAGTCTGTCCCTATGTATGCTTAGATCTTTCAAATTACGCAACGGATTTTGATGCGGTTTTTTTTAATAGATAGAGTGATTCGAGAAGGTTTTATAATACATGGACAATATTGTAGAGAAACACTGAAAATTTTAGAAGTTTCAAGTGTGATTTCGTAAATAAACAAATTCTGTAGTATATTTTTAGTACAGATAAAAATTGTTATAGAAGTTAAACTATTTGCATTTATTTAATCATAAAAATACATTTTCGTTATATTCAATAAGAAAGTTTGTTAAAAATGTTTACAAATAACGTCAGGCATGATAACTTTGTTGTTTTCGTATAAATGATTTATATTTTTAATTCTTTGCTTGTTTAATTTTACGTATGTAACATATTATATATACATAGATATGGGTTGTTATGTTTTAATCAATTTTAATAATATCAACAACATTTATACTAAGTTAGTTGTTCTATACCGATTTTTATGTATATCTATACATATAACAAAATTGGAATGTCTGTTTGTAATATTAAAACAAGCTCTTTTTACTGAATGCATATATATACACACGGTACATATACTATATTGACATTTTTTTACATTTTTTGTCTATTTGATCCGGCTAACCTCTGAAACGGCTAGAACGATTTTGATGGGACTTTCAATGGCATATAGCTGCCGATGTAATAAATAGGCTAGACAATAACTTTTTTGTTAAATTCAAAAGCGCAGGAAATCGCGGGCGCAAAGCAAGCTCATTCGTAAACCACGAATAAAATTAATATTTTTTTTTTATCACTGGCAACATAATTACAGGTGAAACATTAACTCTTTTTAATTGATTTTCTATATTCAACTCATATATAGACTTAACCTAAAAACTTGTTACAAAATACATTTAATTTAATTGTGCACAACAAAAGAGAAATTTTAGGAAGCGATACTCGTCGTGTTTATTCGTATTTATTTTTTAGTGATAGCGCTCTGTGCAAGTATCTCTGTTAAAGTTGCCAGTAAAGTTGCCAGTAAAGATAAAATAAAAAAAAATGATTTTTTTTTAACATAAATAAATACATTTAGTTACAAAAATACATTCCTGGGACAAGGTATTTTTATTTTTAAGTTTGCCTAATGTTAAATTGGTGGTAGTCTGGTTGCCTCAAACGTGGTGGGCTACAATATTTCTCACAAACCGCTGATGTTGTTTTCGTACTCTAAATTGTTTGAAGATCATGAATCATGTAGCTAAATTTCATTCGGCTTATTATGACGTTATTTTTCGTTTTTTTTACAAATTTACGATGCAGCTGACGATATTTTTTTTTCTCAGTATGACATCAACTTATGGAAAAAGTTTCAGCCAGCATACTATTACATATTTTTTTTATTTTTTGTTCATATAAAATCAACTATCGATGTTAATATCAGCCGGCTTATTACGACTTTTGAATTAGCAACGCTTCCTCCCGGACCATAACAAAATAGTGTTCTGTCAAAGTCATAGGGGCCCCATTATCCTATTGTGCCCTGGGCCTCCAGTGCCCTGAGTTCAGTGAAGCATTTACATGTCAGGAACAGTTAATGCAGTGGTGGAATAACAGGGAGTGAAAGCGGAGACTCACTCCAGGCCTCTGAATAATAAAGTATAAACTGAATAAAAAACTTGTAAAACTACATTTTTTAAAGCTATGGGCCATCTTGGCTACTGAGTTAATGCTTTTTTTTAATGTATAGATTGGCGGACAAGCATATGGGTCACCTGATGGTAAGTGGCCACCATTACGCATAGACAATGACGCTGTAAGAAATTCCTTAAATCGTCAATGCGCCACTAACCTTGGGAACTAAGATATTATGTCCCTTGTGCCTGTAGTTACACTGGCTCACTCACCCTTCAAACCGGAACACAATAATACACACATACAGGCTAATTGATAATGTCTATGGTTGGATGATGGTCCATATGCGAGGCTGCCTATCTATTTCAATAAAAAAAACACCATAAACAAAACGCACTCGAACATAACGTTATTTTTATATCGTTATCAACGAACTTAGGGATGGCGTGTTAATAGTAAAAGATAACAACGAAACAGAGGGCTGATAAGGTTGATTACTCGAATATTATTACTTCCGTTTTTTTATTGTTTATCAAACTGTCAATAACACAGATATATTATAGATAGCAGCCACCAGTCCCTTCCATAGAGAATAAGGGACTATATATTTTTAATATGACGACATCCTGGGTTCGTTTCCCGGTCGAGTCGATATAGAAAAAGTTCCTTAGTTTTCTACGTTGCCTTTTATGTGGGTGTTTGTGGTACCGTCGTTACCTCTGATTTTCCATAACACAAGTGCTTTAGCTACTTACATTGAGATCAGAGTAATGTATGTGATGTTGTCCAATATTTATTTATTTATTTTATTTTAAAGGACAGACGTGGAATTCTTTTGAGACAGGAGCCTTTCCGCGGATAGACAAACATACAAGCAATATTATTTATTTATTTACGAAGAAGATTTTAATAAAATTGGGTATTATGGATAGTGAAAAATAAATTATGATAAAAATTAAATTACAAGTACTTAGGCTGCATGGATGTATACGTTATTTTTAGTCTGTATTTTGAGTCAGATAGGCAAAAACTGACATTTCTGTAACAACTGTCACTTTGATAAACAAATTTTCTGGAGTTTTATTGCTAGTATTTGTACAGTCGGAGTAAGAAAAGGTTCGTCACCTTAAGATCTATTTTCGTGTGCTCAGTACGAGCGATAATCTGCTTTACCGATCGATAATGACATATTGCGTCGCAAGATTTGACGTTTAGATTGAAAAGTTACTAAGAGTTTAAGACTTGATGAAGGAATTAATTTGAAAACTGACGAAGGTTTTTTTACTCTAACTGTACATTACATACCAAGGACGGCGATTACAACTCATTATTTTCCCAAAACACACCATGTATTTTTTGCTATTAACTTTGATGATTGCTAGTATGTATACAACTGTTGTTTTCATCAATGTGACGTCACCAAAATGACTCACAGCGTTTTTGCGGGAATCAAAAAGGCTTAGAATAGTTAGATAATTTAGTGTTATGGCAGGGAAATATGTTTATCGGCGGCAGCGATAGAATTGCCCTCTTCTGTGTTCGTTGTTACGGGGTCCATCACAATGAATTAAAATAACACGTGGTATGGCGACAGAAGTTTTATTACGGATTAACAACTATATTTTTAAGTAGATAAGCCGACAGTTTCGCGTTGTTTTATTAAAAAAATTATGAACCGTTTTTGAATAAAATGTAATGCTCTCCAACTTTTGCACCTTTTTTTCAAGATGGCGGCGATTCCGGAGCTTCAATTGTTCAGGACTTTAAACCCGTTCATTAAAAAGCCAGAATGAACATTGTATCCAAATTTCAAAACTTTCGTATTTATTTGTTTTATTTCGTGAAATTTGGCCTTCGTTGCCTGGGCTATTGGAGGTGTGAGCTGATCAGTTACTCAAACGCAAGTGTCGTTATCCAGTTCTCATACTCCCCATAGTGACTTTAACACTCCATGACGTCACAGAGTTTACCCGCTACTATAATAATCAAAAAAGCTTCTTTTAATCAAAATGATCGGCTTTCCACGACACGTTTAAGTTTGTCGAAATATATTTTTTTGGCTTTTTATTTGAAAAAATCAACTAAAAAAATACACATTAATGGTAAAAGAAAAGGAAACTATGAGTAAAAAGGATATAATGATTCAAAAAAACTTGTAAAAAGTAACAGCCTGTAAATTTCCCATTGCTGGGCTAAGGCCTCCTCTTCCATTAAGGAGAGGGTTTGGAACATATTCCACTACGCTGGTGGAATACACATGTGGCAGAATTTCTATAAAATTTGACACAAGCAGGTTTCCTCACGATGTTTTCCTTCACCGCCGAAAAAGAGATGAATTATAAACACAAATTAAGCACATGAATATTCAGTGGTGCTTGCCTGGGTTTGAACCCGTAATCATCGGTTAAGATTCTAAGCGCTGGGCCATCTCGCCACAAAAATACTTGTAATCTTTTTTAAATATCCACGGTTTCGTATCTAAACGGGATGTAATCAATCGCCCCAGGCTAGAGTTCCAAAATTTATAATGTTTTTAGAACGCGTCATCTTAACCGATAACAGATTCAAACCCAGACAAGCACCACTATTTTATCATATACTTCGCTCAGCGGTGAAGGAAAACATCGTAAGGCTGCATGCCTCTAATTTAAATAGAATACTTCACTTGCAACGTCCTGGAATAAGCTGCATCCTAATCCTTAAAAGTAGCTCCACAGTAGCATATTCACAGATTGCTACTTACTTGCGGAACTTCTTCCGAATCATTATAATACTCTCTGCAACTTGTAACTAATATTATTATTCTTGTATATGGAATAAGTATATTTTTAACAAAAAAATGCTGATAAGCTACGACCGGAACGCAGTGAACACAATCCTGTAGCATCCCTTTGTTTTGAAGAGGACAATCGCAGTTGTTTTGATAGGGGAGACGCACATCATGGTGCTACAAAAAGGTCCGATTATTTATCTGAAGATAGAACACAGTGTTAAAAAAAACAATCAAACAAAAAAATTGGTTAGAACATATCAACCCCAATAGATGACAGCGAAGTCAAATTCGGTGCTGAGTTTGGGTTCGTAATTCATTCATTGATCGTTGATTAAGGTTGATTTACATTTTTTTTTATGGTATAGGTTGGCGGACTAGCATATACCTTGTGGTAAGTGGTCACCATCACCCATAGACAATGACGCTGTGAGAAATATGAACTATTCTTTAAATCGTCAATGTGCCACCAACTTTGGGAACTAAGATGTTATGTCCCTTGTGCCTGTAGTTACACTGGCTCACTCATCCTTCAAACTGGAACATAACTGATGGGTGGTACCTACCCAGACGGGCAAGTACCACCAAGTCAAATCTTGTATTGGCTTAAAATCTACTATAGGATATATGTATTCATCTAACTTGTATTCACAGTTGAGCACGTCACCAAATATAAATACAGAGAAATAAATTTTTCTGTTTTAGAGTCTAGAATATTTCCTTAAAAATTCACCCTGAGTACTTTGTCTCGTGTTTTCTAGTTTAAAGCAGAAAAATACCTAAGCGATATAATCTTGTGTCTAGACCGAAACCGAAGGAAGTGTCCATTTATTCATTTGTATGGCGATTCGCATTAGGGCTGTAGAGTCAATGAAACAAGGTATGAGACGCAATATTTTCCACAGCTTTATCTGCTTGAGAGGGTCGCAAATGATCATGAAACATACGCCATGTTTAATTGTAGTAATAGATTGGATTTATTATAAATAAAGGTCGCTCATTGGTGGAAATTTGACAGACATTTTTAGTTCATACTTTTCCACATATCTCCATAAATAATTGTCCTAAGAAGCATTAAAAAGTTGCTTCACTTATTGAAATATACACAGTTATAAGTTTTCGGCCATATTTCGCGCAGTTATTGATATGACACATTTTCTTTCTTGGGATCAGGCTAGCTTAATAAGAAATTTCTTAAAATTCCGTTCAACGGTTTGGCTCAGTTTGACGAAGACTTAACAAACAAACTCAGTTTTACATTTATTATTTTGGTATAGATTATCTGTGATTCGCAATCAATCATGATGAAATATCTTGAAAAAATACGCTTTATTCATGTAGGCTTTTACGAGCACTTTTGAATCATCATTTAACAACTACATTAAGTGAAGCTACCACTAAAGAAAGTAGATTGTACCGAGAAGAACTAGAGAAACTCAGTAGTTGTTCTTTTTTAAAATTTAAATCTGTTAAGAGATAAAATTTCATCTGAAGTTGTATTTCTTACATATTTATAGATAACTAGATGTCGCCCGCGGCTTCGCTCGTGATTTAGGAGGTCGATTACCATGTGATAGGCAAAAACGTAGCCTATAAAGTAAGTAAAGTAACAGCCTGTAAATTTCCCACTGCTGGGATAAGGCATCCTCTTCCATTAAGGAGAGGGTTTGGAAGATATTCCACCACGCTTTTCCAATGCGGGTTGGTAGAATGCATTGTGGCAGAATTGCGATGAAATAAGACACATGCAGGTTTCCTCACGATGTTTTCCTTCACCGCCGAGCACGAGGTTAAATATACACACAAATTAAGCACTTATATATTGTGGTGCTTGCCTGGGTTTGAACCCGCAATCATCGGTTAAGATGCACGCGTTCTAACCACTGGGCCATCTCAACTCTAAAACGTAGTCTATGTCCATCCTTAAAATTCTAGTTTGTTTTACAAATTTCATCAAATTCGGTTCGTTGATTTAGTCGTGAAAGAGAAACAGACACACAGATAGACAGAGCTACTTTCACATTTATAATATTAGTAAAGATTGTATATCTTTCACAACTGTCACAACCCTGCCTACTTATAAGTATGTATATGTGTCAAATCGGACAGTGACCGCCGTTGCTTGATTAACCTTACCTAATAATAAATTTGACCCTTTCGTATTTTCAACTTGAATCGGAGTTGTTGTGTTTAAAGTGTAATGAAATAAATATTATCTAAGCCCTTTATTAAACATTTAACATTAAACAAACTTGTGTTTCAATATAATCTTTAATTGACATTAAAAACTTTTTGGTAATAAGAGTAGTTTTTTTTTTTTAAATATTTTATGAATGACGGATATGAAAGGCCGGCTTTTCACTAATATACTGTGCATGTATAATACATACAAACCTGTGTCTTGTATTGCTCTGTTCATTGCTAGCTGAGATGGCCCAGTGGTAGAACGATTGCATCTTAACCGATGATTACGGATTCAAACCCATGCAAGCACTTCACTAATATACTGTGCGTGCATCTTAACCGATGATTGCGGGTTCAAACCCAGGCAAGCACCACAATATATAAGTGCCTAACTTGTGTTTATAATTCATCTCGTGCTGTGAAGGAAAATAAAGTGAGGAAACCTGCATGTGTCCAATTTCATAGAAATTCAGCCACATATGCATTCCACCAACCCGCATTGGAACAGCGTGGTAGAATATTTTCCAAACCTCTCCTTAATGGGACAGGAGGCCTTAGGCCAGCAGTGGGAGATTTACAGGTTGTTACTGGTACTGTTACTAGTACTGTTACTGCTCTGTTAATTGATGAAAATTGCATTAAAATCCGTTGAATGGTTTAATAGTTAATGTTGTTTACACCTATAAAGATGTATCACCTCGAATGTCACCTATAAGTATTAAATATTTTATTTTTTAAGTGTTTAGTGATAAGTCGATGGCGTAACTTTTTTTTTACAATAAATAAAAGTTCCAAGCATACAGACGGCGGGAAGCAGCTTTGTTTTATAGTACTTCTAGTATAGTACTTCTAGTTTTATAATAGTTTTATAGTAGTACTATCACCCTTGGAACTTCATGAGAGGAACAACAGAGGTTATACTTCACAATACCCAATAAATATTAGAATGGAATCAGCTATCATTATTAAGGCGTTGACTTCCAGGATATATGACATACATATATAATTGTGTTTAGCTAACATGACTTTGCATTTTTAAATGTTGAAAAAGAGTGACTACTGATCTTTTTGCCGTAGAATTTACATGCCGAACCGGTGGTAGCTTCACTTAATATAATTGTTAAATATATTTGTAAAAGTCTACTTGAATAAAGTATATTTTGATTTGATTTAATAATGTTGTATAACATTATTTATAAACAATTATTAGAAATATTATCAACAAATAACATTGCACAACTATAATTCTAGTAATCTTAGAAGGAAAACAAATAATTATATGATTACGAATTAACTATTAGAACAGTAGTAACTTGTATTTTTTTTTTATAAGTCACAAAAGTCCCACAGAATTTATAAGGTTGTATCCAATGATGTTCTAGTAAACAGATATGTTATTAACGCGCAAAAAGTGAAGACTAAAAAACGTCATAATTGGGACGTTTGCTTTTAGTCGTTTTACGTAGTAAGACATTGTAATACATCATAATTACGTAGTAATACGTTTTGCGTAATTAAAACATCTAGGTATCCCTTTTACTTATTGTTTTTATCAAGCTATCCTTTTTACTTGTAACGAAATGTAAAATAAACGGTCCCCGGCGCGGCACACTTTTTTCTGTTGTTTAGAATGGGTATAACATATCTGTTTATTAGAATATCATTGGTTGTATCTAATTGATATAAACAGATATTGTATTTAAGCATTTTGTTTATACATTAATTCCACGAAATAAAAAGGTTTTTATGAGAAGATATTTGGTAATCGGAAAAAACTTAGATTAAATACAAAGTATCACATAATAATGAAGTTCATGAGAATTAATACACAACTTAAATTATTAAATATATTAAAGAGTTATGTTGAACCCAGTTTTTGTCAACTAAGGAATCTATGGGAACCAGACTTTCCGCGAGTTTCCACTAAATTTGCTGATACCTTTAAATTTAATGGTATAGTTTTAAGTTTATTTAATTCATTACACGATTGGCATCCAATTCTGTTCATTTTATAATTAAACTAGCTGTTCCAGCGATCTTGCACGCGTTTGAATTTAACAAAATAAATATTATTGTAGCCTAAGTTACTCCTTACTATATCAGTTATCTGCTAGTGGCAGTCCCGTGAAAGCCGGCCCGTTCCAGAGATTAGCCGGAATAAACAGACAGACAGACTGAAGAAAATTCTAAAAAATGTTATTTTGGTATATGTACCGTGTACATACATATGCATTAAGTAAAAAAGGGCTGTTTTAACATTATAAACAGACACTCCAACAACAACAACAACAGCCTGTAAATTCCCACTGCTGGGCTAAAGGCCTCCTCTCCCTTTGAGGAGAAGGTTTGGAACATATTCCACCACGCTGTTCCAATGCGGGTTGGTGGAATGCAGATGTGGCAGAATTTCGATGAAATTAGACACACGCAGGTTTCATCACGTGTTTTCCTTCACCGCAGAGTACGAGATGAATTATAAACATAAAGGAAGCACATATGTATAGTGATGCTTGCCTGGGTTTTAACCCGAAGTCATCGATTAAAATGCACGCGTTCTAACTGGCCCATCTCGGCTTCATCCTCAACTAATTACTTATATTCTATTCCGACCTTGCATAATATATTAAAATCGTAAATTAGGAAACTGCGATGTTTGGTAATTTTGTAATTTAATATTACAAATTATGCTTATCTCCAGGTCTCGAGGCCAATATAAAGTTATCACTCATGAAGTCTCTAATTTGTGACAAAATCTTCTATTTTTTATCAACTAATAAATTATTATCTCTTGTTATGTTGCGGCATAAATATTTCATGCATTGTCTAATGTTACCCAGTACTTTGAAGCGTGATTCAATAATAATATTCAAATTTGTTCCAATTCATTCATTTTTTTATAGGAGACAGACAAAACGACCTCCATGGTTACATTTACAATATTAAAAAAGTTTATTAAGACTAAATTAATAAAAAAAAAGTGTTATTATTCAATAAAAGTACTTTTTAGAACAAAAAACGCCTGGAGTTAGGCTTAAATTCCATTACAGGATTCTAATTATTGTAAAGAACAGCATTGTAAATTTGTTTGTTTGAAAAGAGCAACTGTGCGAGTTTCTAGTCGTTTTTTCTCGCTGGAGGCTGCTTTCCGAAACGGTGTTATTATTTAAATATCGACGATTCAAAAACGCTTAATTGTGAAGTTTACTTAAATAAAATTGATTTGATTTGGAGTAGTGTACACCGGTTATCATGTGTACGCCACTCCGAGATTCTGGGGTCGATTTTCGGTCGTGCCGATGTAGAAAAAGTTCATTAGATTTCTATTTTGTCTCGGGTCTCGGTGTTTGTGGTACCGTAGTTACTTCTGATTTTCCATAACACAAATACTTTAGCTACTTATGTGGGCTCAGAGTAATGTATGTGATGTTGTCCAATATTTATTTATTATTTATATTTATATAAATGGCCTACAATAATAACACATTAACCATCACCGTCAAAGATTTAGGCACTCTATCAATCCCCTACATTGCCAGTGCGACCCACCAAACTAGGTAATTTGTGCCTGTAGTTATGACCTGTTAAACGGAATCAAAGCTACAATAAATATTTCTACTCCATGACAGGATATTTATCAAGCTTTTTTGTTTCGATTTATTTCCATGAAAGACAAATTTAATTTTAAAAACGTGGGGCACAATTCGTTTAAAAGACAATTGCACATTACATAAATCTACTTCCACAGTTTAGATAAAAACTTATATATTTATAAAACGCCATTTATTCCCAAAATTTCAATAACAAGAACAGATTAATTGCTCTTCAAATTGTAGGTTTTTTGTAATATTAATTACGATAAAATAAGTATTAAAGATTATTAAATAATAATTTAATAAAATTGTAATTTTACGCAATTTCGTCTTATCTTAAAATATTTATTACTTTGTATCAGTTATAAAGATATACATTTATATGTAATAAGTACATAAGTACAAAATATTGTTTTTAAATATCTGTTTTATTTTATAAACCTTATAATCCCGAGAATTAATTATAATCAAAATTGACAAAAATCGACGTCCACACGTTATACACCCATACACAAATCAAATGAATCAAATCAAAATAAACTTTATTCAAGTGGGCTTTTACAAGCACTTTTGAATCGTCATTTAAGAATTAAGAGAAGCTTCCACCGGTTCGGGAAGTAGATTCTACCGAGAAGAACCGGCAAGAAACTAAGTAGTTTCTCTTTTCAACATTTAAAAAAATACAGTCATGTTAGTTAATACAATTATTGAAATTAATATATCCTGCCTGGAAGTCAACAGGTATTAATTCCAAGCCTTTTTATCATCTGCAAAATCTTGTATCGAATAATTTAATTATAATTTTTTTTCCCAATGAATTATTTATAAACGATTTGAATTTACGAGATGGCAAAGTTAAAAATGTCTGCGGGATTTTATTATAGAAACGGACACCTAGCCCCAAAAAGGATTTATTGACTTTGTGAAGTCGGAAACTTGGCGTTATAAGCTTATCCTTACTCCTAGTGCATATACAATGATTATCACTGATTTTATCAAAGTGATCAATGTTACTGTGAATATACATAATATTGTTGTAATTGTAACTATATTGCGACGCAACAGTGAGTATTCCTACTCTGTTAAAAACATCCCGAAGAGAGTCTCTAGCACAAACAAAACACTTGTTCCATATCTCGTAGTCCCATAGTCATGGCGGTGAGGGGAGATCGCCAAGACTAAACTGGACATACATAACAATAACAACAGCCTAGTTTCCTCACGATGTTTTCCTTCACCGAGCACGAGATGAATTATAAAAACAAATTAAGCATATGAATATTCAGCGGTGCTTGCCTTGCCCACAAAAATCGGTTAAGATTCACGTATTCTAACCACTGGGCCATCTCGGCTCCTCGGCGGTCATACATATGAACGCAAAAATAGGTGCACTGTATATTTCCTCACTCCCATAATTGCATAGGGCAGTTCAATCGACATAACCGGTAACAGTTCAGACTCAGAACCAACGGCTTTACGCGCTTTCCGAGGCACGACAGTGCTCACACTTCCGACGACCACACTTCGGCTGATATTCAAAAATTTCCGTAAAAAATGACCATAATTTTTATCCATCTGATTTGGGGTTTAAAATAAGTACTTGTGGATCTACGGCCTTATGTCTAAAATTGAAACTAACATAGGAATAAAACCAAAGAAGGAATAAGGAATTGTATGAATTACATTCAAACTATTAAGTATAAAGACGCTTTATGTACAAAGTTTAACTATCTATACATAGTATAAAACAAAGTCGCTACTACTACTACTACTACTACTAAGTAGTAGTAGAAGTAGTAGTTTAACATATATTATAGTACGAAAATTCGGCAGAATATGTAGGACCACTGTAAATATATGAAATACCTTTGTTAACCCATATTCGAGCAAATAAACTATTATTATTATTTTCACTCATTATTATTATTATTGTTTTTTTTTATGTAAATTTTACTCGGCATAATTTTGCCGGATTTAGTCGACATACACGGGCCTAGGCTAAGTGCACATCTATCTTAGAGTGGGGTATTTGATTGGATTGGTGGGGTATTTTGGGATAGAAATTTTCTCACTATTCTGCAAGTATTTAGTATGGTAGCTTTCTGTAACTGGATGAATGTATTTTTAGGCAAATCTAAAGTTTTTAAGGACTGGTGAAGCTGTTTTGGTATGACTCCTGTTGTAGATAAGACTATTGGAACTATTACTGCGTTCTGCAACCTCCACATCCTTATTATTTCATCTCTGAGCTCGTTATATTTGCTGAGTTTAGTGGCAATTGTGTCTTGTATATTGTGAGTATTTGGTATTGCAATGTCTATTATCTGTGCTGTTTTGTTTATTATATCTACAAGTGTTATGTCGGGTCTATTGTAATGTGTAGTCTTGTCTGTTAGGATTGCTCGATCATAGTACAACTTGTGAGTGGTATTTTCTAATACAGTTTCCGGATTATATTTGTAGTAGGGTTGAGTTGGTTGACCAGATGGTAATAAATTGAATTTTAGTGCCAGTTTTTGATGAATAATATTTGCGATTTGATCATGACGATGCTTATAGTCCGTCTCTGCTATACTTTTACAAGCTCCCGTGATGTGTTGTATTGTCTCCGAAGCACTGTAACATCGTCTGCATATGTCAGTGGGTAAGTTTGGTACTTTAATGATATACCTCTGGTAATTTCTGGTCTCTATAATTTGATCTTGGATGGCTATCATGAACCCCTCCGTCTCTGGGAAAAGTTCGCCTCGTATCAACCACTCGTTTGACGCACTCTTGTCAACGTTAGGTTGGTTGATATCGTGACGGTGTCTCCCATGAAGAGATTTCAGGGTCCATTCTTCTATTTTCTTATTATTATCAATTACAGTTTCGTTATTTTGTCGTAATCTGTCTTGTAAATTTAAAGGAGTAAGTTTTGTATCATTTTGAACTATTGCATTATGTAGGGTAGATGCTGTTTTATTGTGGAAGTAGCTGCGTAATGATGTGATTTGTCTATTGTGGAGATTTGTTATATCAATCAAACCCCTGCCTCCTTCTTGTCTAGGTAATGTTAATCGTTGTACGCAAGATCGCGGGTGGTGTTTACGGTGCTTTGTAAGGGAAGTGTTTATAATGCGTTGTAATTTAGCTAAATCTGTTTTGGTCCAATTAATAATCCCAAATGAGTAGGTTAAAATAGGAATAGCATAAGAATTTATTGCTTTAGTCATGTTTTTTGCATTAAGTTGTGTTTTTAATATTGATCTGATTCTATGTTTAAACTGTTTTATTAACTCTGATTTGGTTTCTTTAAAATGTATGTGCTTAGACTGATGATATCCCAAATATTTATATGTTTCATTTAATTCAAGTGATTCTATTTCCTCTCCGGTTTGTAGTTGGTAACAATGTTGGTGAATTTTTCCTAGCTGTACAGAATTAATTTTACATTTATCTATGCCAAAATCCATCTTTATATCCCGTGAAAATGCTTCAGTATAGGCGGCTAAACTTTCTAATTCTTGTTGGGTGGAAGCAAATAATTTAATGTCATCCATGTACATGAGGTGGTTCAGTTTAAAATGCAGCTGATTATTTGAGTCATTATCGGTTCTCGCTATGTTTAATTTATATCCAGCATTTAATGAGTTTAAAAGATTTGATAATGGATTGATAGCCAAACAAAACCACAACGGGCTGAATGCATCGCCTTGAAAAATGCCACGCTGTATTTTAATCACTTCAGTTAATATTGTATTTGAATTTGTATTAAGTTTTAATTGCGTTTGCCATTTAGGTAAAATATTTTTCATGAAGTTGACAATTTTTGGATTAATTTTATAGATATCTAAAACTTGTAAGAGCCAGTCATGAGGAACCGAGTCAAAGGCTTTTTTGTAATCTATATACATGCTATATAGATCTTTTTTCATCTTATATACTTGTTTCATAACAACAGCATCTATTATAAGCTGCTCCTTACAACCCTGGCTGAGTTTTCGACAACCCTTTTGTGCTTCAGTTAAAATTTTTTTTGTTGTTTAAATGATCGTATATTACCTGTGATAAACATGCAGTTATGATTTTATAAAAGGTTTGGAGGCACGTGATTGATCTATACTTAGCGGGGTTGCAAGGATCAGTAGGATCTTTTAAAATCATATATGTTACTCCTTCACAGAGGTAGCTTGGTATTGTTTCTGGGTGTAAAATAAATTTATTAATATGTGTATGAAGATAAGGATGTGTTTGTGTAAATTTCTTATACCAAAAGTTGTGTATACAGTCCGATCCAGGAGTTTTCCAGTTATGTAATTTAGCAAGAACTGTTTGAAACATATCTATTGTTATAAATTCAAATGGCATTGTCGTAACGTTTGAAAATTTTTCTTTTTCTTTAGCGATCCATTCCGCCTCGTCGTTATAAGTAACAGGGTTCTCCCATATATTAGCCCAATAAGATTGAAGGTTCTCTGATGTTGGCATAATTTGGTTTGTTGTGTTAAAACTTATATTATTAGATGTAGAATTTTTCAAGGTTCTGTAAAATAACCTTTCATTTGTACAGAATTTTTTATTTTGTGTTTTCCGATCAGTGCAATCTTTATATCTTTTAAGTCTACTGCTAGTAACATTTAATTTTTGTTTAAGGGTATCTAGAAAGTGTATCAATTGTGTGTTGGATCTGTCGTGTGTTGAATGAATTTTATATTGTTCAGTAATATTGTTTATATGTCTTTGCAAATTTTGATTTCTATTTCCGTTGATGTATTGTGTGAGTCTTCCTATTTTAGCCCTGAGGTCTTTTACTTTAATTTCATGTCTTACTTGCCATTTAGGTTTATTAGGTTCTTTCCTTTTTCGAATTTCACTCGTTTGTGACATAGTTATATTGGAGCCATTTAGTTTGGCCACTGTCCAAGCAGCGCAATAGATGATAAGTTGCATTTGATCGTACTCAGTTTCATTGTTTAAATATTTCGGTAATATTGAGTTGTTAATATAGTGTAATAGTTTTGATAATTTCTTTGAAGATTTTTGTTTAGGAATAAAATTTCTGTCTGTAGGTTTTGTTTGTATATAGAATTCTAACGCTTTTATAAAAGTCTCATCTATCTGTTTAGCATAATTAATATCACAATTTTCATAATTTAACGTTGGCGTGTTTGAAAATCTTTCCGGATTTATATTATCTATGATATTGTTTCGGGCTACTTCTCCTATTGACGTAGTTGGATGTATGGTATGAGCGTTTTCATCGCTAGAACTTTGATTCAAAGCCTCTTGATAATTGTCTTTTTCTGTTTGTAATTCTCTTTTTACTTCTTCTTTAATATTTTTTAGTCGGTTAGAGTCAATGTATTTATTTAATATAATTAAACGTCGTTGGTCAGCTATTCTTTGTTCAGTTATGTTAGATAATTCAGGGAATTTTTTAATGAATTCTTGATGTAAATATTTTCTATAAACTGTTTTATTTGTTTCTAAATGTGTTATTTTATAGTACGCTTTGATAATTGTCTCATTATGTTCATTAGACCACCTCATACGTTGGCTTGTTTGAGTGATGTTAGGCATTTGGGTGTTGAGTGTATCGCGAACTGTTTGGGAGATATTACCTGCTAGTTTGATGCTGACTTCCCTGTATATCGTTTCTATTACCTGTTCAGAAAGCAGTTTTTTGTTTATTATAGCCCTACGTTGGTCTCCTATTCTTTGACGTGTAACATGCATGGTTGGAAATCTTTCTGAAAATCTGGTGTGTAGGGGAGTAAGATAAGTCTTAGTGCCTGTTCCCAAATTTGTAAGTTCCAAGTATGTGCGTAAGATGTACTCATTCATTTCATTACTCCATCTCTTTCGCGCACGTTTTGAGCCAGTCATGGATTCCGGGTCGTCGGCTGTTGCCTCCGGTATAACATTAACTGACACTGGAGATATAGTTGATACTCGGGAATTTGACCTTTCGTATGATTTGGGGGAAGAGTTAGGAGACGGAAAAAGGCTAAAAGTTGATGAGATTGATGATGGTGGGGAGGACGTCAAAGAATTAGTGCCTAATTTTTTGGGTATATAACTACCGAGAGCATTTGGTTTGCTCTTGCTTGAAGACGCAATCGGTTGCTGGCGACTTCGTAAATTATATCGTTCATTTGGTTGGTTTAAATTTCTCTTCATTTTGTTCCCACGAGCAGCTAGGGTAAAATAAGGTCGGTCCCGGCAGAGCCCCGCTTGCCGGGATAAGAGCTGTAGACCTAATGTAGGCTACACCTGGAGTTCGCCCTGGCTCCAGGCGTGGCACGCTTATGATCGGACTCGCCCCCGATCACGCATCCCTCGGCACGGCAGACCTTGGATTGGCGGATGTTTGGGACCGTTGGTTTGGGAAGGGTAGCAAAGTTGATGGTTGCTTTTTTGTATCTCCAATAACAGGGTCGAGCTCAGGATGTTCAGGCTCTGTTTAAGGTTCTGTCCTGCCTTCCCGCAAGCCCCCTCACCACGACAAGGTGGTCCCTCGAGGGGGTTTATTATTATTATTGTTATGTATGATTTTTTTTTAAAGATAGTGTGATTCGAGAGGAAGCTTTTTGTACATAATACATGGATAATATAGTTAAGGAACACTGACAATTTTAGAAGTTTATAATGTGATGTCGTATATGAACAAATTCTGTAGTATATTTGGCATCAGTATTGCACCCATGTATAGCCGGGGCGAGTCGCTAGTGTATGATGCATATAAATTGTTAAGAGTTTGTACTTTTATAACATAGGCGAAATGGCGAAAACTTCATAAAAAGTGGTCACCACTGCGCTGTATGAACTATCAACCATTCCTTACATTACCAATGCGCCACCAATCTTGGTAACTAAGTTGTCTCTCGTAGCTCTACACTGGCTCACTCACCTCTCGAACTAAGAAACAACAGTCTATATTAATATTATAAATGTGAAAGTAACTCTAGTAGTAAAAGTCTTTCTATCTGTCGCTCTTTCACGAACAAACCGGTCAACCGAATTTGTTAAAATTTGTTATGAAGCTAACTTGAACTCCATGAAAGGACATAGGCTACTTATTTTGTCTGACACGTGACAAACAACACTCCAATTACGAAGCGACACTACTAGTACTAAATATTTTTGTTTGGCGGTAGAATAACTGATGAGTGGTACTTACCTATACCTGTATATATTTCACAAAGCCAAATTAAATACAAAAAACAATTATAATTAATTTAGGTTATTATAATGTGCTTTAAGTATTATAGTATGCACTATCCCAAGTCTTCACTAATGTTTTCGAATCTCAAATGTTATCTGTAATATATTTCAAGCTACGACTTTGTATTTAAACAAACTTTACAGAAACGTGTATTTAATTTTTCTATTACTTTTTTTGACGAAGGCGTAAAGATATTTGTACACAAAATTCCAATATTTTTTTTTTATTATTCCAATCCAAGATTTAAATGCAAAATATAATTAAGCTAGTGTTAGCGAATAACCCTAGCTTCCGATACGGTGTTGGCATTTGGTTCTGTATTAGTGATTGTATCGCATTGTTGTTGCATATTACGAATATAGCAGGGGCTATTGAATTTACTTTATTATGTACAATGATTATTGTAATTAATTCATCGATAATTTGTAAAACTGTAATTAATATTATTTTATATGGCATAGCATTTAATACTGGCATGTTACAATAACTGTAAATTCCTACTGCTGGGCTAAAGGCCTCCTCTCCCCTTGAGGAGAAGGTTTGGAACATATTCCACCACGCTGTTCCAATGCGGGTTAGTGGAATACAAATGTGGCAGATTTCCTATGAAATTTGTCACATGCAGGTTTCCTCACGATGTTTTCCTTCACCGCCGAACTCACAGTGAATTATAAACACAAATTAAGCACGTATAGTGGTGCTTGAATCAGTTTGAACCCGCAATCATCGGTTAAGATGAACGCGTTCTAACCATTGAGCCATCTGGACTTTGTCATTAGCAAACAATTGAACGTTAGCGGGAGATTGTAACAAAAGATAAAGATTCGAGCATCGTTGTAAAACGTGTTTTTATTTTCGCCATCCCGATCTAGTGAAATTACACTAGACAGTAGTCAATTGCTGCTGACATGAAGACAAGGATGCGTCAGTCTGCATCAATATTTGAGCGTGCACGTGTTAGTCACAGCGATTTGGTTAAATTATTCATTCAGAGAAACGCCTAGCCACTTTAGTATACGATGATGATAATCTAGCTCAGTGATTCCCAAAGTGGTCCAGGGGGACACCCAGGGGTCCACGGGAGACAAGATGGGGGTCTACGTAGGTGTGAATAAAAAATGGGGGTCCATAAGATGTTAATGGGGGTCTACGAAAATTTATCTGCTTTTGATAGTAAAGAGCAAAAATGTAAGCATAGTTATATTACCTTATTAATTTTTTCTTGTAATCTTATTCTTTTAATAAGTAAAGTGTTAGAAAATGTACTATTTTTCGTTATTATTTTACCTATCTGAATATAGGGACAGAACTCAGAAGCGACACTTTTTATTTATTTTTCGGCGACTTTAAGAATGAGTTAGAAATGTAGCAGCCACGGGTCCAGGCAGGGGGTCCACGGAAACCAATAACATTTTAAAAGTGGTCCACGAGAAAAATAAGTTTGGGAACTACTGATCTAGCTGAATGACTATTTCATCTCATATTAAATTGTTTATTTATATAATACATAAGACAAACACAAAAAAAAACCCGCTGAGTTTCTTTCGCCGGTTCTTCTCAGGTCAGTGTGTTTTCTTTTCCGAACCGGTGGTAGTGTTTCAATTGACCATCAATGGGAAAGTGTAATGCTTCTATATTGAATAAAGTTATTTGAGTTTGAGTTTGACATCAACCAAGTCATCTTCCTTTCTTATAATATAGTATAGTAAGACACAAATTAGATGTAGCATCGGAAAATGCAATGGAATGAAAATAAAACCGATTACTGCCGATTTACACAACCAATTGAAATAGCTCCCTATCGCGCCATTCGACGCTATTCGTCGCTATAGATTCACACGTCAGAGAAAGCAAGTGCATTTGAATCGACGCGTCAAATTGACGAATATATTAGTTCATATGATATTACAAGTTATTACGTTTGTGTAAAGATCATATTCACATGAGAAATAAATATTGATAATTTGGGATAGCGTACTCAATTCGGATGTGATCGGTTTAACGAATTTTGCCGATGCGACATCTATGTTGTGTCGTACTATAATATGCTTTAGACTTTTTTTTAAGATCATTGAAATAAACGCCCTTACATTTGTAGTCCTGTCGACCTTACCTCTAGATTTTTCTAGAAACCGAAAGCGCGTTGATGATACACAATACCTGTGTTTTTGGCGAAGACGAAGGTGTTGCAACTCCCGTAGCACCGAAGACCATCGATTTTCGAAATTGTTGACAACTATATGACGCTATTCTATTTTAACAAACAGCAACAGACATACATACATACATCCCACTAATATTATAAATGCGAAAGTTTATGAGGATGGATGTATGTATGTTTGTAACTCTTTCACGAAAAAACTACTGAACGGATTTCGATGAAACTTTACAGTAATATAGGTTACACATTAGGATAATACATAGGCTACAATTTATAATGATTTTATGTAATTTGGTCATAATATAACGATACATATAAAGTACCCGTGCGAAGCCGGGACTGGTCGCTAGTATTTTGTTATTTCTTTATTTTTAATTCTATTGGTTGGCGGACGAGCATTTGGGCCCTGATGGTAAGTGGTCACCACCGCCCATGGACAATGGCGCTGTAAGAAACATTAACCTTTCCTTACATCGGCAATGCGCCACCAACCTTGGGAACTAAGATGCTATGTCGCTTGTGCCTGTTACACTGGATTACTCACCCTTCAAACCGGAACACAACAATACTGAGTACTGTTGTTTGGCGGTAATACATTGGTAAAAAAAGCATATTATTCAATACAAGATTTTGTAGATGATAAAAAAGCGTGGAATTAATACCTGTTGACTTCCAGGCAGGATACATTACATATATATATTGTATTTAATTAATATGATTGTATTTTTTAAATGTTGCAAAAGAGTAACTACTGAGTTTCTTGCCGGTAAAATCTACTTTTCGAACCGATAGCTTCACTTAATAGGCTATTTGACAATGCGAAAAATAAATTGTGAATTATTGTAATCAGTGTATATTATGAGTTTAAAAATGGTTATTTACTAACGAAAGATGAAAATAATACTTAATTTATTCAAAAATCAATAAATAAAAAAGCATTTTTTCAAACGTTTGTCACGTGACACAAAACGCTCCTGATTGGCCGGGCTTATGGTGAAATAGTTTTCTACTGTATGTACCACAGATTAAAATACAGGAAAGTGACATCACCAAAGTGAAATAATATAAAATGGAATTTAAAAACCAGTCAAATAGCCTATTGTTAAGTGACGATTCAAAAATGCTTGTAAAAGCCCACTTGAATAAAGTTTATTTTGATTTTGATTTTGGTAGAATATCTGATGAGTGGGTGTTACCTACCCAGACAAGCTTGCACAAAGCCCTACCTCCATTAAGTATACAGTAAAAGGACTTGAAATACAGATATAACATAGCCCCCTCTGACCTTAAACCCAAAATAAAAACAAAAATGACAATTTGAACACAAACATTTCTTTTAAACAAAATCGTACAAATTCTATCGCAATGAGTTCACAATACATCTATGTATATATAATCAGTTTTGTTTTATTATTATATATAATAAATATTATAATTATTTGTCCGTCTAGCTGTCCCACTTCTTGAACTCGAGACCGTCTGGCGGTTTTACTTCCACCTTCTCACTTGCCACCTGATTCCAATTCGTGCTCAAAACTGTCCCACCAGACTCCACCTGAAAGAAATAAATATATATTAATTTATTAATTATTATATACTAGCTTCTGCCCGCGACTTCGTTCGCGTGGACTTCAGGTTCGTCCCGTCTAGTCTAGTAATCGCTTAAAATCGCTTCGTAAATAAGTCATTATTTCTCGTACAAAGTAAAGGATAAAAAATGGTTATTCTGGGTTATTCCTAAGAGATAAACATATACCATCACGGACTTTTTTGTAGACCTTTTTAAGTTGTACAATACTGTAGTAAGTACATTGTTTTGATCTATCTTGTAGGATTCAGTCAGCGTTTGCAATGTAAGCGCCAAAAATGTGTTTTTTTACGACCTCACATTAGAAACCTCAAAAATTGTAGCCTATGTGTTATTCTGATGTATAAGCTATATTGTGGTAAAGTTTCATTTAAATCCATTCAGTAGTTTTTACGTGAAAGAGTAACAAACATCCATACATCCATACTTACAAACTTTCGCCTTTATAATAGTAGTAGGATTTTATCTGTAACGGCTGTCAGTCATGACATTAGGAGGCCACTGAAAATCAGTGTAGAAGCTAACATGTTTCTATGTATACTGAGTGTTCTCCTTTTGGTTGAATTGCACCGCTGCGCACTTATACATACCTACTACCATTACTTTTCTAAGTTATTTTTTACTATATACTGGCATTACAGCGTCTGTCAGGTTTCGCTAGTAACGTATATTTATAAAACAAATTATAATGAGTCGAGACTGATGATATAGGGAGTCGAGATGGCAAGGCAAGCACTGCTGATTCATGTGCTTAATTTGTGTTTATAATTCATCTCATGCTCAGCGGTGAAGGAAAACATCGTGAGGAAACCGGCATGTGACAAATTTCATAGAAATTTTGCCACATGTGCATTCCACCAACCCGCATTGGAACAGCGTGGTGTAATATGTTCCAAACCTTCTCCTCAAAGGGAGAGGAGGCATTTAGCCCAGCAGTGTGAATTCACAGGCTGTTGTTGTAAATTATAATGAGTGGAGTATAAACAAAGATACTTACAAAACTCTTATTCATAGCACGCCTCACTTCATCGGAACCCTCACCATAAATCTTCTGGAAGAGTGCGTTCAAGGCTGCATCACCTTCTGGCTTCTCCTCTTCCTCCTGAAAGAATAATTACAAAACAATCACTTAATAAAAAACGAGCAATATTGCGCAAATATTTGTTACAAGCCTAATATACCATAGTACGACACAACTTAGATGTAGCATCGGCAAAAGTCGTAAAACCGATCACATCCGAATTGAGTACGCTATCCCAAATTAACAATATTCATTTCTTATGCGAATGTGATCTTTACACAAACATAATAATTTGGAGTATCATATGACCTAAAAAATTCGTTAATTTGACACGTCGATTTCTATGCACTCGCTTTCTCGGGTTGAACTGACGCGAGAATCTATAGCGACGAATAGCGTCGAATGGCGCGATAGGGAGCTATTTCTATTGGTTGTGTGAATAGGCAGTAATCGGTTTTATTGAATTTGCAGATGCTACATCTAAGTTGTGTCGTACTATACTAAGATAGATAAGCACACTAAAGAGCATGCTCTTTCAACTGGAAATTTCGGACACAATAGATATATTAACAAGGAAACTTTTATTATTAGTTGTAAACATACCATTTTCTTGATATCTTTCTCTATTTTATCCCAATCCTTTTTGAAGATCTGCGGCGGTTTCTTAGGTCCGGACGCATCTAAGACGGCTGGAAGAAAAACATACTAAATTTTAATACAACATTTGAACACCGTGTATTATGGTGAAAAAGAGTAACTACTGAGTTTCTTGCTGGTTCTTCTCGGTAGATTCTACTTTCCGAACCGGTGGTAGCTTCACTTAATATATGTCGTTGTTAAATAACGACTCAAAAGTTCTTGTTCTGCATATCGCTCTTTCACGACCAAACCGCTGAACCGTATTTGATGAAATTTAGTATAAAGCAAACTACAAGAAAGGACATAGGCTTTTTTAGACTGACACATTACCATCACCCTAAAACGCGAGCTAAGCCACGGGTAATTACTAGTTTTATATAAAATATGAATTATTTATTACTCGTTCATTTGTTTTTTCTATAATTTTGTCAGCCTTAAATTAACATGGACTATCGTCGTTTTAGTTGACGTGATGACGTCACTACCCTGCTTATAAGTATATGTATATTCAACCCCCTATAGACTTTACCCTGTAAGAAATATTAAGCATTCCTAATATGACAAATACACTATGACCTTAGAATATAAGATGTCATGTTCCTTGTATTCATAGTTACAATAGCTCAATCGCCCTTCAAACCGAAAGAAAAAAGCATTTATTGCTAGTATTACAGTTTGGCCATAGAATATCTGGTACATAAGAAATAATCTGTGCGCTATCAGCATAAACAAAAGCTACAATTAAAAATAAACTTTAATTACCTACAACCAATAAGAACAGATGTTATTTGAAAATCGAAGGGATTAGTTACTTATAGCAAATAACAATTTGCAAACATAGAAAACTTAGAATTATATAATTGGGCTCACCCTGCGGTATAGCCTTGATCTTCTCCTCTTGACCTTGACCTTCAAGAAGATTCCACCTCAGTCCCTCCTTCTTCTTTAATTTCACCTCTATCTTGGAAGGTGAAACTACATGCACGCACATAGATGGAACTATTTCATGCGCCAGTTCTAATTCTAGGCTGTACTCTGAATCCGAATCTGGTATTACACTTGAAACCGAAAGCTGTAAATAAGAACAATTTTTTTAAAGTATAGTTCATAACTGTTTAGTAAAAATGGTAGGCTTAAGTCCACGTGTGCTTTAGCGTGTAATTTATGTGTATATTAATTAGTTTCATACTTGGAATAAGAGATACTGCCACATATGTACATGGCAGCCAGCATTGCAATACTTAAGCACAATTTCTATTCAAAATATTTTCAATATTATTTAAAAAATAAACTTACACTCCTATCCCCATAGTGCACTTTCACTTTGTCACTGGAGGCATTCTTAAGTAGTATCGTCACAACCACGAGGGAGTCTGTTTGGTACCAGTCATGTTTTATTTTAGGTTTCACTGGCTGAAACATGAAAAAAAATGTTAGTATTATTTATAGTAATGTTATGAACACAAAATAACTGTCTGACTTTTACTTAATCACAGACAATAATCCTTTTTTTTACGCCTAATACGCAAAGCCACATCCTATAAATAGTCCTAAGATATCGGCTTTTCTAGCCGAAACCATTTTATAATAACTGTGCAACTGTACTATCTACAAATGTATTTATAAAATCAAAACATGAACATTAAATATACATTATACATACTTTACTAATTTTAATTCAAGTAAATTTTTAATAGACGAGAAGCAATGGTCAATTCTAATCAAGCCAAAAAACTCGTATCTGTTTTGTTTCTTTAAAACAAAAAAGTTTTACGAAAAGTTCAAAAGGTTTTTTTTCTATATATTTAAAAGTATTTTAAAGAACATTTAGTACGATAATAAAAAAATAGCTATATATGACGGTTGTGAAGAACATTATATTTTTATTATCTGCTATTGGATTTCAGTTAGAATTTTTTGGTTACAATTACACAAAGGTCTCATTTTAAACGTACGAAGTTTGCAAGTAAAATAACTTTACTAACCTCCGCCGACGTTTCGCTCATGATTTCTTCTTTATTCTTATAGATTTAGGTCTACCGCTACCTACTTGGAAGAAAAAATAACTTATAGCAACCGCTGTTTATTTTTAATTTTAACTACTAATGACAAGTATCAACTATCAGTATGACACTGTGACAACAGGCGAAATTTATACAAATTGCCAATTTCGAAAAAGTTTTAATAGTGGTATTATTATTAGGAACATTTAATACTATAAATTATTTAAATCCTCAAATTATAAATATGAATTACCAAATGTATTATTTTATTCAAAAACATTTGAAACATAAATCTGAGTTATTTCACAGTATTTAAAACCTAAGTCAAAAAAATATGTTTCCAAATTTAAGGGTAAATTCACGAGAAGGGCAACAATCTAAAAATCGTCAAGTCAGAGACTTTTCTAGATTAAATTTCTAAAGTACTAATTTGCATTAACATTTCGCTACTTATAACGGTTTTCAGACTAGATAAAATATATTAGTAAAACTTTATTATGAGTATTGTTACTTGCCGTTAAAATATAAACAATGAGTATATAGGTAGTTTAAGAAAGGCTGCGCATAATTATTAACTACGAAGGTGATTTTAATTATAGAACTGGATATAATAGGAATTAACGAGCATTAATATAAATATGTTATTGATAGTTACAAATATGTTTTGAATAATTGATAAGAATGTGTTTTCAGATTGCCAATTTTGAGTGTTTTGACTTTTTTCAATGTCTATATTTGATGGTAATTAAATATCAGTAAAAAACTCAGGCATAAACTATTGTGTATATGTTGTGATGGACTCGATATGTTGCGAACCGATAACTATACATATATATTATTTTTATATTTTTAATATTATAAATTATAACTGATGATGATAATGATGATGAGATTGTAAAGAATTTGAAATACCGCGAAAAATTAATAAAATATAATACAAACTTTTCCTCTTTTGATTTTTACAAATGAACCTAGATAGTTGAAGTTATTCGTACACATTAGTTAGGTAAAACATTTTAAGTTAAGTTTTATTTTAAGTTAAGGCTGTACGGTGCAATACTTTTATCTTTTAAAGTGAAAGAATTACCTACCTCACAAAAAATACTTGACAATTGACTCAAAACATCTGACGTGATTTACGTTTTACGATAAATCAATGAAATTATTCCGTTTTTTTTTTTAGACAAATAAATAAGATCCTCAGAAATTTGAGGATAGTGTCCTATTTTTTAAAAACCTAATATTAATTTATAATATAAATAATTTTTGAATATTGACCTTAAATGTAATATTGTAAAAATTTGTAAATTTAATTGACATTAGCAAATCATTCGATTGACATTTTTATCTGTAACGGAACGCAGTCCCTTCGAAAATGTCTTCGTTGGTAAATGTTTTGCTGCGAAAAAGTGCAAATTTAGGCAATTCAAGAGCCTTATTGGGGAATATACCGATAGTTAATAATGTGAAGTGAGTGTGGAATTTAAAAAAAAAATATATTTATATAAAGTATTATTATTAATTCGCTATAATGTCATTTAAAAATTATGTAACATTTAAGGTTATACATAATATTTATTTCTTTTTTATATTCAATATTATCAGCTTATCTTTCTATAATAATAAGTAAATTTTTGAAGAAAGCTTTTATTTCTACAGTATAACTGAGTATCTACTCTATTTCTGTTACGTGCTTATTTTTCAGCTCTCAACGAAAAGCTCATAGATGGATGCCCGACCAAGATTTCGTGAAGCAGTTCGAGGGGGCTGTTATGTACCCAGAAGGAATCACTGCCCTCATGAAACACCCACCTTACAACAGTAAGTTTAATTATATCTAAATATCCTATTAAACAGAAACCAGCTATCAATCTATTTTCTAAGTATTTAAATTTCTATACATGATCAGTTTTTAATTAAAAGATATTCGAAAAATGTACTGCATTGATAATGTGTTAAAATTCATAAGATTTCATCGTAAATTTTACTTATGTAAACATAAAAATTAAAATTACTCTATTTTTTATTGTATCCCTTGTATTCATGTTTTGCAGTGTTATTATTACTTATAATATGATTGTCTGCATATTTTACTTGACTGTAAACACAATCTATTGCATTGCTTTTATTATCTAGTAATGTAATAATTACTTAAATAGCTTACACTGTTACAATAAAATAGCTGTAGCTCAATATCATACCATCAAAATTTCACCAATAATAATTACAAATCAATAATAAAATCAAAAACTAAACTCAATTTTAACTATATTATAACATTTTATTTTTCGGTAAATATGATATCAGTCACAAAATTGCCTATGTGTAATCAAATCTACACAATTATGCACAATACATGAGGAAACTCCTTGGATAGCTATTTATTATGTAATCCTTAAATCATAAATGGTTTATGACACCCACGTTGTTATCCCAATAATAATGCGATTTCAACCACTGCTATACTTACTCAGTACCATGAGGGTATTTGTCCGACCTCCTATGTTTATATTTAGATGCTTCTCATTTATATTTCTCATTAATTTACGAAACAGCTACCGTCTTGGCCTTGAAAGTGTATCACACTGGTATAAATATCTATTTATTCCCTAAGTAAAATTTCCCAGGCATTGTGACACCATCCGAGAAGCAGGTCCGTAATATGATACTCAACTTTGGACCTCAGCACCCGGCTGCTCACGGTGTGCTCCGACTTGTAATGGAGCTCGATGGTGAGGTGAATATCGAAATTTTAATTGGTTTCATGAAATTTAATTGAATATGCTTACAATTGGCTATGAACAAAATTTATTTCGATTTAACTTTCAAAACATTTACAAGCAATTTAACTTATAAGTGATACACAGATTATCTTCCATACACAAATGTTGACACATACAACATCACACACATAAAAAGGGAAGTGTTATATTTTATGATTACTGAATATATTAACCCAAATAACCAACGCACTACTCCTTAAAGATAGATACACACAAATTGTTGTATTATCTTATATTGTTTGAATACAATAACTTACTAAGCCATCTCATAGTACTAGAACAGTAGTGAAATAGAAAGTACATGTTTGGTTTGTTATATAATATCCTGTATCAAGCCAGGATAATAGCATAGATATATTCCAAAAGCTGTATAATATATTTTTCCTGTATTCACCGACTTCACCGAAATGTAGATGATAAATAAGCTCATTGCTTTTCACAATTTATATTGCATAATTAAATTGAATGTGATATTGACAATGAAAGTCTAACATTTGTTTAAAAGGATGCTGGTACATTTGCGATGTAAGAAATGGTTAATATTTCTTGCAGTTTATTACATTGTCTGTAGAAAATACTGACTATGAAAGTAGCTTATATGCCCATTAGCAAACAAATTATATAAATGAGTCCCCAAATATAACTGATCAGAAACATATAGTAACATATTTCCTGAATGAAAAATTTCGAAGACAAATTTAGCATTGTTGTTTTATATATTGCTATAATTTGTTACAAGCCTTATAATGAAAGATTTAGTAACATAAGATATAAATTTATTACCAGACAAAGCTCTTTCCTATAAATCTTTAATCCTACTGGTTTATTAATGTATTCTTTTCAGACTGTACGCAGTGCTGATCCACACATTGGTCTCCTCCATCGTGGTACTGAAAAGTTGATCGAATACAAGACATACACCCAAGCGTTGCCGTACTTCGACCGTCTTGATTATGTATCTATGATGTGTAATGAACAGTGCTACAGTTTAGCGATTGAGAAGCTACTGAATATTGACATACCGTTGAGAGCCAAATATATTAGAAGTAAGTGTAGTTTTGCAGTAAGTTTTTTATATATAAATTAATATAAGAACATTATTTATGGAATATGGTCTTCTATATTTGTACTAAGAATGGGTGTTACACAAGGACCGATTTTAGGTCCCATTCTAGTTTTCGTATCTATAAATAACTGACAACATCTTAAAGAGCTTCAGGGATAGATTATAATCTTATAGTTTGAAAATTTAATTAACGGTTAAAAATCTATCGACATTATACAATTGTGCGCAATAGATTATAGTTTAAGGGTATTTGCAATTTTAGGTTTTTTGGCGGGGCCCACATAACTTTCAATCAATCAGCGCACGACATGCATCCGTTCTACGCCAGTTCACAATTTGACCGCTTCACATCGGTAGATTACAATTTAGCGAAAAATAATGCATTACATTGCAAACATATTTTGCGGTTCACAATATTACGACAGTTTAAAATCTGTCGAGACACTAATCTAACGAATTTTGTAGTCTTGCGGTGACATATATTTTACAAATATCTTTGATGAACAGTCATATATATATAAATTGCTCAACTAATTTTATAATGACGAAAAATAACTTCAAGAAAGTACTTTAATTTTTTTGAAAAAATATTGTAACTGTGTGGTTATATTAGTATAGTACGACACAACTTAGATGTCGCATCGGCAAAATTCGTAAAACCGATCAAATCCGAATGGAGTACGCTATCCCAAATTATCAATATTTATTTCTCATGCGAAAATGATCTTTGCGCAAACGTAATAACTTGTAATATAATATGACCTAATATATTCGCCAATATGACGCGTCGATTAACATGCACTTGCTTTCTCTGACGCGTGAATCTATAGCGACGAATAGCGTCGAGTGGCGCGATAGGGAGATATTTCTATTGGTTGGGTAAATCGGCAGTAATCGGTTTTATTTTCATTCCATTGCATTTTCCGATGCTACATCTAATTTGTGTCGTACTATAATTAAAAATTGTTTTTAGCCTTGTTCGCTGAAATCACCCGTATCCTCAACCACATAATGGCGGTCGGCACGCACGCCTTGGACGTCGGAGCGCTGACCCCATTCTTCTGGCTTTTCGAGGAACGTGAGAAAATGATGGAGTTCTACGAGAGGGTCAGCGGTGCGAGAATGCACGCAGCCTACATTCGCCCCGGAGGTGTTTCTTTGGTAAGTAGTTCTAGACTAGTTGTTTCCCGAGACTTTGCTCGCGTTTTAGGGGTCTTTTGTCATATGTTAGGTCTTGGAGTTCAAATTATATACTATATATAAACAACAAACAACAACAACAGCCTGTAAATTCCCACTGCTGGGCTAAAACCTCCGCTCTGTTTGAGGAGAAGGTTTGGAACATATTCCACCACGCTGTTCCAATGCGGGTTGGTGGAATACACGTGTGGCAGAATTTCTATGAAATTTGTCACATGTAGGTTTCCTCACGATGTTTTCCTTCACCTCTGAGCACGAGATGAATTATAAAGACAAATTAAGCACACGAATCAGCGGTGCTTGCCTGGGTTTGAACCCGCAATCATCGGTTAAGAGAACCAGTTCATGTTGCCACAACTATACAACTTTAGGATGATTTGTTAATTAATTAATAAATCAGAAAACAGCACATAACAATCTTCATCCTGTTTCTCGTTACGCATTTATAAATGAAGTAATATTAATGAAAATATACTTATGTCCGTACCATTGGTTTAAAATCTAAACGCCGCCCCCCCCCCCAATTCTCAGGATATGCCGATGGGTCTGATGGACGACATATATGAGTTCGCGAGTAAGTTCTCCGAACGTCTGGATGAGGTAGAGGACGTGCTGACCAGCAACCGCATCTGGGTGCAGCGCACCAAGGACGTGGGCGTGGTCACTGCTCAGGACGCGCTCAACTACGGGTTCAGGTGATCACCACCACCATGAATACCACTTACAGTATCTAGTCAAAGTCAATATAGCCTTCTTGAGGCAAGGTATCCGTTTCAATAATATAATTCCACAGATATTTTTAACTTTGCCGTTTTATGAAAATAATCTTTATTTTTACAAGCACTTTTGAATCGTCAATTAACAATTAAGTGAAGCTACCACCGGTTCGGAAAGTAGATTCTAACGAGAAGAACCAGCAAGAATCTCAACAGTGACTTTTTCAACGTTTAAAAAATACAAAATCATGTTTTATCAATTATTTAAATTAACATATCCTGTGTGGATAAATTTAAATCTTATCAATTGCTGAGTTTCGGTTTGAAGAGTGTGTCAGTCAGTGTTATTACAAGCACAGGGAATGTCTGGGATTATGCTGTGGTTGATGGAGCGTTGAAGGCAATTTTTTTTTTTGGGAGGTAATTTAGGTAATTGATGATTAGGTGTAATTCAGATTCCGGCCCTTTGATTAGCTTTCCTACAAAAAATTGACTAGCCGATGATAACTCGGTGGTAGGGCTTTGTGCAAGTCTGGGTAGGTACCACCCACTCAACAGTTATTCTACCGCCAAACAACAGTACTCAGTATTGTTGTGTTACGGTTTGAAGGATGAGTGAGCCAGTGTAACTACAGGCACAAGGGACATAACATCTTAGTTCCCAAGGTTGGTGGCACGACGATGTATAGTCTATTCCAATGGGAAGAGGAGAAAAGGTAAATAAACAACTTTGACCTTGAATTGATATGTCATTTGCGTTCGACTAGTGAGTTAAAAATAATTGAATGAATGGGTAATTAATGCTAAAGAACGATATTTTTTTTTGTGATTTAAAAAGAAATTTTCCGTTTAAACAAAGTCAGGTCGTAATAAAAAACTTCAGAGAATTCCGAATATGCATCCGTGCACATGATACGAAAGATGAGAGACGAATGTCTTTCTTAACATTGTATTATTTTTAAAACTATAAAATTGCTATGCACAAAACTGATCTACATTTCGAGATAAGAGATTATTTTTAAGTAAAATAATTCTTTTAACATTTTTGGTAAAAATATTATTTTTATGTAAAAACCTTACTTGTATAAAAATAACTTTTTTATCTATCGTTAGGTAACTTTTTACGTTTCTAATAAATAATTCATATTATATATTACAACCAATTAAATAAATATATTTAAAAAAATATCTATAATGAATTTTAAAACTAAAATAATATATTTTTTATCTGTATAAATTCATTCGTCTACATTCGTTTAGCGAACATGCCTAGTTGAGGCCTCTATTTTTAATGTTCGTCATCGAGAAATGGCGTCTTGAATGTCGACAAAACTGTTTTCGTTACTTTGGAAGTGAAATTAAAGTGGATCTATGTAGTTTAGTGAAATATTGTTGTATTACAAATGAAGATATATTAATCAAGAACTGTTTGTAGTTAATCTTATAGTGGAATTATCAACAAAACACTTGTGATATTGAAAAATACGGTATGTTTTGAATGTTTCCTTTTGTCATTGGAATGGACTATAAGGAATAGTTAATATTACTTACAGCGTCATTGTCTATGGGTGATGGTGACCACTCACCATAAGGTTGCCATATGCATAAAAAAAATGTAAATCAACCTTAATCAACGATCAATGAATGAATTACGAACCCAAACTCAGCACCGGATTTGACTTCGCTGTCATCTATTGGGGTTCATATGTTCTAACCAATTTTTTTGTTTGTTTTTTTTTTTAACACTGTGCTCTACCTTTAGATAAATAATCGGGCCTTTTTGTAGGACCACTTTGGTGACCACTTACCATCAGGTGGCTCATATGCTACTCCGCCAACATAGACCATAAAAAAAAAAAAAAAAAGTTGTAAAGTTACACACATGTAAGGTAGCGATGTCTGTCGGTTACAGCGGCGTGATGCTCCGCGGGTCGGGCATCAAGTGGGACCTGCGCAAGAGCCAGCCCTACGACGCCTACCACCTCGTCGACTTCGACGTGCCCGTCGGCACCCACGGCGACTGCTACGACAGGTGACCTACTGCAAAAACTTTGCATAGTTACTTTATTAGATATTAGGGTTTTTGTTATATTTTTGATCTTCCTGGAAGAACGCATTTTCTCGTTAAACGCTTCCCCCACGTGAAGGGGGGGGGGGGGTCTTATGTGGAACTCGCCTATACCCTAGACGGCAAGTGACCACTGATGGGCTAAGGTCTCCTCTCCCTTTGTGGAGAAGATTTGGAACATATTCCACCACACTGTTCTAAAGGGGTTGGCGGAATACACATGTGGAAGAATTTCTATGAAATTAGACAAATAGAAGTGCGGAATATGTTCCAAACAGCGTGGTGGAATATGTTTCAAACCTTCTCAAATCCACATAGGGAGAGAAGGCCTTTAGCCCAGCAATGGGAATTTACAGGCTGTTGTTGTTGTAGACAAATGCAGGTTTCCTCACGATGGATTTCCTACCGCCGAGCACGTGATGAATTATATAAACAAATTAAGCACATGAATATTCAGCGGTGCGGGTTTGATCCACGCGTTCTAACCACTGGGCCATCTCGGCTCATCTCCAGTAATACAGTTTTTATATATATTGTTGGAATAAACAAGCAACATCTGCGTCAAGTCACACAACTTTTCTTTAAAAAAAAAAAAAGGCGGGAGATTCGTGGTTGACACATTGATCGCGAATATAATTATAACGGTGTAATGTGATTATTGATGGTTATTTGTGTCGTAGACTGAATTTTATTCTATTGTGGTAGATTGATTGTTGTTTTAAATTAAAGATAATTGTTTTAGAGGTTAACCTACTTCCTACTTCTGGTTCTAAAAATATATATTATATTGTTATAAATCAACAAAATTATAAAAATAAAAAAAAAAGATTTATATGGCCTTCGGCCTCAAGTACATACACAATTTTATGACTAAACAAAATTAAACAAACATAAAAAAATTAGTAATCGCTAATTATTCGGGTAGAGCTTCCGCACACTTCAAAAGTTAACGAATGAATGATCTCTTATCGCCAATATCTCGACTTATATAGGCAGGTGTGGTGTTGCTAAATTAAAATATTATATTGCTGTCGAAACGCTTGGCCCTTGGAGTAGTGGTGCAAAAAGCTTGATCAAAAGTATAACACCTCGCCTCATTGCCTCCACTGGTGACAGGAGGGCTGGTTCGTTTTTTGCCCAGAGGATCGGAATTGCGATTCAACGGGGAAATGCTGCTAGCATTCTTGCCACCATTCCACGCGGTCAAGATTTATACAGTAACTAGTTTTAGTTCATATTTGTATATATATATTTAAGCATTTAATGTTGTTAATTCTTATGTTAATAAAATTTACTTTGTCAAATCAAAAAAAAAAAATATTAGTCTTCCTCCAACAATATTTATACGTGCAGATACTTAATCCGCGTGGAAGAGATGCGTCAGAGTCTCCGCATCATAGAGCAGTGCCTCAACCAGATGCCGGCCGGCGAGGTGAAGACGGACGACGCCAAACTCACGCCGCCCTCCCGGGATGAGATGAAGGTCAGTCATGTCTCCTATTTATCTCGCTGGTAAAACGCTTTACGTGTTGCCCCCCCTTTTAAGTAGGAGGGGGGGATTGTGCCAGTATGGCCTAGTTAGAATATCGAGGGGGTATAATAGGCACAAGAAATATTGTTTGGTTTGTTGCCGGTTATTTTAGGCACATTACAAATATATTAAAGCAACAGCAGCCTGTAAATTCCCACTGCTGGCCTAAAGGCCTCCTCTCCCTTTAAGGAGAAGGTTTGGAACATATTCCACCACGCTGTTCCAGTGCGGGTTAGCGGAATACACATGTGGCAGAATTTCTATGAAATTTGTCACATGCAGGTTTCCTCACGATGTTTTCCTTCACCGCTGAGCACGAGATGAATTATAAAGACAAATTAAGCACATGAATCAGCGGTGCTTGCCTGGGTTTGAACCCGCAATCATCGGTTAAGATGCACGCGTTCTAACCACTGGGCCATCTCGGCTCATATATCGGCCATATCGATATATTAAAGGTTTACGTTTAATCATTCTAAGTGTGTTTTAGTGATTCATTTAATTCTCTTCTCTTTCTATATCTCTTTCTTTCCTCTACCTTAAAGCTGCTAGAAGAGATCGTTTTAGCGATAAGGCCGCCTCTTGTGCATCTTTCTTAATCGTGTCTAAATGATTTATTTATTTGTGTACAATAGAGAGCATTTTCATTTGATTTTGATTAATGAAACTTTTAACGAAAAACTATTAAAAATAAGTGCTTAATCACATAATTTCATAAATTATAATAGTCTGTTTGCTAATATACATACTAAGTAAATGTAAAATATTTCACTCATGAAAATCTAATTGCAGGAATTTCAAAAGAGCTTCAATTCGATTGGTTCAAGCGTTCTGAACTAACTTCTAACTTGTACTTTATGCTTGCAGACATCGATGGAGGCTCTGATCCATCACTTCAAGCTGTTCACTCAGGGCTATGCCGTGCCCCCTGGATCCACCTACACCGCCGTTGAGGCCCCTAAGGGAGAATTCGCCGTGTACCTCGTATCCGATGGCAGTTCCAAGCCTTACCGGTACACACCCCACAATATTAATACGTTCAATGCGGAACGAGGTCTAATAAGCCTCGTATGAGCCTCCCTTGCGGTGCGGCTAAGAAAAACATAACGTTACGGGGTCTAACAAGTCCCGTACCGGTATTATGATAGTTTACCGCAGGATTAAAAAATAAAGAGAGGATGCCGCAGCCAATGTGTTTCTAATAAATAAAGCATTTTTTATTCATTAGAAACTCGGTTGTTTTTTTATTTTGTAAAGTTATTGTTCCCAGTAACTTACTTTAGCTACTTACTTAGTATTGTATGTGATGTTGTCCAATGTTTATTTATTTCTCGTTATACCTATATTATAAAAAAAAGGATTTTAAGTTATTATACATAAATTCCCAAAAGTTGATTTACGAGAAAGAAAAATGAAAATTAATTATGTCATTTAATAATTTCCAGATGCAAGATAAAGGCGCCAGGTTTCGCTCACCTCGCGGCACTGGAGAAAGTCGGGAAGAATTCCATGTTGGCTGACATCGTCGCCATCATAGGAACCCTCGACGTCGTGTTTGGGGAGATCGACCGATAGACACCAAACTTGTCTCCGTATCTCGTCCACAGATTAAAAAAATATATATGATGTTGTTATGATGATAATAAAACCACTGCATTTGCACGAAACGAGCTATCGAAGAGAATGGCACATGCCCATTGGCTAATAAGCGTGACCTTGATATTATTTCGTCTGTTTCAACCAATGATATGCAAGTATTTTCCCATCTAGGAGTTTGATTCGTTGACTGGACTATAGGAAAATTTAAGATGAAATATGTTAAGTTTAGGCTTCGATGTTTTGTCTGTGAGTTATAAATGACATTTTTGCTTGATTACGAAAGAGGTTTTATTAGAAATGCATTTAATATTCGTCCACTGTGTGCGTTGCTGTCATCTGTCAAATTTAATATGTATCAACAGATTACATAACATTTTAACAGCGCTTTTAGATATACATATATTGTTTTATTTGTTTAGAACAAGACAAAGATTTACACCTGTTAAATCTAAATTTAAAGCTTGTGAAACTGATATAGCAGCATTTTTATATAATAATATTGTAACTCCGAAACTCAGTGTATATTTTGTGTATAAGTTTTATGTATATTGGTTTAGTTTTTTTTTCAGGTGAAAATATATTATGATAAATTAAATTTTTATTCAAAGATAAAATTGGATTTATTATATTATTTCTTAGGTTGTCAGTAACGCATTCATCGGCGATTTTGAAACGAATACGGAGATAAGCTTTTTTAAATATATCGTAGAAGAAATAAAATGTACATTATAAGTATAACAAATAAATTATTTGTATATCCAATCTGTTTTAGTTTTATATTATTTTATTTTGTCCATTGATTGTTACTTGTAACTAATTAAAATAATTCAGGTGTTATTTTAGCCTAACCAAGTCTAATAAATTGGAAAGCTTTTAGTATATTAATACATATTTAAATTTCGACAAATTTTTTGCACCTTTTTGGTACTATGTCATATAATTAAACGTCTACAAATCAACAAACAAACATTATACACTAGTACTAATTGATTTAAAAGTAGAATATTGTATCACATTTTATAATATTCTGTGACAAATCTGGTAAAGGATTTGTTTTTGATTCTGACTTGAAGAAGGATCGCCAAACACAGACGCTATATAGTACGACACAACTTAGGTGTAGCGTCGGCAAAATTCGTAATAACGATCACATCTGAATTAAGTACGCTATCTTAAATTATGAATATCTATTTCTCACGCGAATATGACCTTTATACAAACGTAATAACTTGTAATATCATATGACATAATATATTCGAAAATTTGACACGTCGATTTACATGCACTCGCTTTCTCGGGTTGAACTGACGCGGGAATCTATAGCGACGAATAGCGTCGAATGGCGCGATAGGGAGCTGTTTCTACTGGTTGTGTAAATCGGTTTTATTGAATTTGCCGATACTATATCTAAGTTGTGATGTACTATATATACTATGTCATATAATAGTTCACACACAAATCAACAAACAAACAAAATACTTAGTTAAAAATAGAATAAAGTATAAAATTAAAAGAAAAATATAGCAAAAACTCCGGTCAAGGATTTGATTCTGACTTGAAGAAGGTTCGCGAAGCACTGACTCAGACTCATTCTTCTAAAAACTCAATTGAAATATAATGTTGAACCAAAATGTGTGACGTCACCGGACAGACGACGAAGCGTTTCAGAAGATATGTGACAGGCGACGGGCGGCCATATTATTTGAGACAGGATAAAAAAAAAGATTTGAGTTGCATATTTCATGTATTGTTTTATGTTTTTGTTATTTATATTAAATGAGAGACGGCCCAGTGGTTAGAACGCGTGCATCTTAACCGATAATTGCGGGTTCAAACCCAGGCGAGCACCACTGATTCATGTGCTTAATTTGTCTTTATAATTCATCTCGTGCTCAGCGGTGAAGGAAAACATCGCGAGGAAGCCTGCATGTGACAAATTTCAAAGAAATTCTGCCACATGTGCATTCCACCAACCCGCATTGGAACAGCGTGGTGGAATATGTTGCAAACCTTTTCCTCAAAGGGAGAGGAGGCCTTTAGCCCAGCAGTGGGAATTTACAGGCTGCTGTATATTAAATGCAATTGCGTTTTTTTGTGAATAGTATTTTGGTAAATAGTAGATTATAAAATAATTAGATATACGATTAAATTTCCGATTTAAATTGCAATATAAAACTCAAGTGTGTGTATTAAAACGTTTATTTCCATAACTCTGCAAGTCAGCGTTCACTTGACCCTCTTTTGCTGACGCTGGCGGTAGATGTCGTTGACGGGCGGCGCCACGCCCAACTCGTCGTCGTCCGAGTCTTCGCCTATTTTCCTTCGACGAACCTGCCGTCATATAATACATTATAACCCACCATAACGTGTATATAAAGATAGGCGCACACTAAGGCGGGCCGCAACGCATAACAAAAAATCTCCTGAATCAGTGTTAACAAGTGGAACATAGGCACCCAGCTGAGGAGGCATATAATAACAACTCTCAATAATATATTATATCCTGATTTATTTACCTATACTTTATTATTATTATTATAATGTCTTATTTATAATTACGTTATTCGTCATGTTTATTAAATTAACAATAATTTAACCTCACTAGTTCGTCAACTGACTTCCGACTATTTTATTAAATGAGATAGGACGCGCCAATAGAGACGCCATTCTGTTTTTTCAAAATATACCTGTATAACGTTACGCTGCACGAGTATATAAAATTGAGAGTGTGTTAAGTGTTTTATTTCTGAAAACCCACAAGTGTTAACATCAGTTTCATACATTTTGTATGGGCTATCGCACACCTCAGGCTGGCCGCAACGGGCCGCATCGCAACGCATTGGCGTATCACTAGCGAATTTTTACGGCGATGTTATGCGTTGCAATGCGGCCCGTCTCAGTGTGCGTTAGCAGACGCAACATTTCGACGAAATTAGTTCGCGAATTACCATAATTAATTAATAAAAATAATTGATAAAACAGAAACCGAATCATCAACAATATTTATTCAGGTATTTTTTTATAGTACTAAAGTTTATTATTTTCTTTAGTAGAACAGTACAAGGAATTGTACGACCTACAACATCCCAAATATGACGATGTACAGAGAAGGAATAATATGGCAAGAGAAAGGCGGAATCATAAAACAACATATTAAAAAAAAAAGCTCTTCGTCAGAACTATCCATCTTCTTCGATTGCCAAAACCTGACTGATTATAAGATATTGGGTCCCGATGCGTCTGCTATATGCTTTGGCGCAATTTTGCAATGCGATGCTTTGAGACCCGCCGCGGCTATAGTTTGCGCGAGCCTTAAACATACAACTTTTTTTTCTCGCTGGAAAAACGCGTTGATCCCCTACGTGATGGAAAGTGGGGAGGGGGGCGTACTCCCCGGAGCCCTGGACTAAAATACCAGCGGTACCCCCTCCGTCTTTCGGCGGACGACACGGGATCGCTTACGCATGCTACCGTGACGATACAAACATACAAGTTATTCCAATCATAGAAAAATAATAAGCTTTGGTATTAATATCTTGAATAATATTATGTTCATTCCGGATTCGCTAAACATGGCGTACTCAAAGAAGTTGTCATTGGAACATTGGATATTAAAATAAATGTACTATATTAGCATAACAGAGCTAATAAATAAAAATTCAAAACGTCAAAACTTTTTTTTTGTATATAAACGAAAGCAACTTCTATTCAAAAGGCTGTGCCAAGACAAGTCTATTAATAGTATTCTATTTTACTTAAATAAGCAGTAAACGAGCGCAAAACTAATTTACTTTGTCTTTCACATTATTAAGGTATTCATTATTGTCGAGTAGATCCCGGACACAGCCTTTTGGCGTACATAAATAAAAGGTAACGCTGCAGACAATTACTTTGTCTATCAATAAATATGACATATTTTTAGAACTATATAGCCAAAAACTTTCATTAGTATGGAAACGAACCTGACCATCTGAAATCGTACGAGCGACAGTCATACAGTTTATAAGTGGACTTCCTACAAGTTTAGTGCCAAAATCTTTGGTATGACCTTGGAAAAGAACCTGACCACCCGATCGGAAATCCTATGTACTAGCGACCGTCGTGGAGTTTATAGGTGGTGGACGGTACCTTGCTGGAGACGGCGGCCAGACCGTCGTCGTCCACGATCCAGTGCACAGAGCGCGCCAGGTCGAAAAGCTTCGTGTCGCAGCCGTTCTCCTGGCTCGGGGCCGGAGCTGCGGTCACGTCATATACATTAACAAATAAACCTCAAAAACCCACATCAATGGCGTTATGAGGCCAAACAACTTATACAAGTTTAAAACACCCACAAAACAAGGCTTCATCATGTTTTTAAGACGAGCACAAACTACAACAGCCTGTAAATTTCCCACTGCTGGGTTTAGGCCCCTCTCCCTTTGAGGAGAAGATTTGGAACATATTCCAGAGTTGATGGAATACACATGTGACAGAACTTCTATGAAATTTGTCACATGGAGGTTTCCTCATGATGTTTTCCTTCACCGCCGAGCACGAGATTAATTATAAACACAAATTAAGCACATGAATATTCAGTGGTGCCCACCTGGGTTTGAAACCGCAATCATCGGTTAAGATGAAGTTAAAGAGAACATTTGGAGGTTACCATATTGCGGAAATTTACCTAACACATGTAGGTATCCTGACATTGATTTAACAGACCAGGAGATAGGTGAACATATTAACAAAAGATCAAGATGTTCACTCACGTTTATCAGGTAGAGAGATCCTGTTGAAGAGCTGCATGAGTCTGTCGACCGCCACGAAGGGTCCTCTGAAACTGGACGGAGGCGGCATAAGAGTGCACAGAAACGCTGCACTGGACGGCAGCGGGAACGCACCACCTGGGGGAATACATATACATATTATGACATAGAATTTGGGGAGCCCCAAAAATACCGGAAGCTTTAGCCTCAGGACTTAGCTATGATATGGTAAAGTAGTAAGTGTGTTGCAATCTCTATTAACTCGAACCTCTTCGATAACTAATACTTCAATATCTACAATGAAATACAAGAAATTTCAATATTCATAAATAGTTTAAGATTTATCTGACACCGTCAAATCAAATCAAAATAAACTTTATTCAAGTAGGCTTTTACAAGCACTTTTGAATCGTCATTTTACAAGTGAAGCTACCACCGGTTCGGAAAGTAGACTCTACCTAGAAGAACTAGCAAGAAACTCAGTAGTTACTCTTTTTTAACATTTAAAAAATACAAAGTCATGTTAGTTAATACAATTATTTAAATTAATATATCCTGCTTGGAAGTCGACAGGTATTAACTCCACGCTTTTTTATCATCTATAAAATCTTGTATCGAAGAATATGCTTTTTTTACCAATGTATTTTTTATAAACGATATGAATTTGCGAAACGGCAAGTGTTAAAAATGTCTGCGGAATTTCATTCATACGTAGCATCCTGTGGTACTGTCAAATATAATATATACTTTATATTGATCAAAATAACAAGTATCTCCCATAGACAATTTACTCCTATTCCCTGATTTAACAAAAACACTGTTTTTTTTTCATGGTTTGTAATTGTTTTATCAACCTTATCTGTACCACTTACCCGGTATGGGGTGTTCCCCTGGGAGAGGGTTCGATTTCGGCTTGTACGGGATCATTTGATTCGTATCCGGTCTCGCTATGTCCTTATTGGGATCGTTGTCTCTGGGAAGGAATAAAGAATGGTTTAATTTTTATGTATATCTTTATTAGACTATAAATAGTTCCCTAGGTCATTTATCCTCTAATAAAGATATACTAAGAGGATGCAACACGCCAATTACAAGAACATTATACACTCAAATGGTAAAAAAAGGACTCGTTTTAAAATTCTTATATAATAATTAATAGTTGGTTCTCACCAGTCAACCATGGGCAAGTAAAGTATTTTAGAACTCGAAATTAAAATTTCCTTCATTCAAAAATAATCTTTAGAATTATGATTTTGCTATATTTACCTATATTGTAGGTAAATTACCTTAAATCTTACATAGGATAAAGATAAATATGTTAATTATAAGCCGAGATTGCCCAGTGGTTAGAACGCGTGCATCTTAACTGATGATTGCGGGTTCAAACAACGAGCACCACAGAATATTCATTTGCTCAATTTGTGTTAATAATTCATCTCTTGCTCTGCGGTGAAGGTAAACATGTGTCTAATTTCATAGAAAATCTGCCACATGTTCTTTCCACCGCATTGGAGCAGTTCAAAACCTACTCTTCAAAGGGAAAGGACACTTTAGCCCAGCAGTGGGAAATTTATTTTAACAGGCTGTTGTTGTATGTTGATTATTTTAAGAACTACAATAAATATATTAACATATATAAAATACATACTTCTGTCCGAGAATGACGGCCGCAAGTTCCGGCGAAATCCCCGCCAGAGGGCCGCCCAGCGCCCACGACTTGTTTGACATAGACGCCACCTGGGTAATAAAACAACATTAGTGTTGTTGGGGAATTAATTATTATTAAAACTTATATCCTGTATAATGATATGCCCTATGTAGGTAGGGCATGAAGAGAGTCGTAGCTTAACCACCAATTAAAAACCGGCAGACTTTAAGAATTATTTATTGTGACACGTCAACAGTGTTTACATTAGATCGTATAGTAAAAATAATTGAAATAATTAATTTGAAATAAACAACAACAACAGCGCTTATATAGGCATTCCCCGCTCACAATGACCACCATGCGTGCTTGCCACTTTTGGGACCTCCTCCTATGCATGGGGCCATCTTGATAGGGGTGTGGTCAAGCGTGTGACGTCACTGCGAGGAAAATAGATGCGCATGCGACCATTTTATCAAAATCATCAAAATCAAAATATAGTTTATTCAAGTGGGCTTTTACAAGCACTTTTGAATCGTCATTTAACAATTAGGTGAAGCTACCACCGGTTCGGAAAGTAGATTCTGTCGAGAAGAACCGGCAAGAAACTCAGTAGTTACTCTTTTTCAATATTTAAAAAAAATACAGTCATGTTAGTTAATACAATTATTTAAATTAATATATCCTGCGTGGAAGTCAACAGATATTAATTCCACGCTTTTTTATCATCTACAAAATCTTGTATCGAATAATACGGCTTTTTTACCAATGTATTTTTTATAAACGATTTGAATTGCCGAAGGGGTGTATCCATACGTGTGACGACATACATCAGACCACTGCAACGTCACCTAATCAATGACGTAGTTGATCAGGTGATATTTGTGCTGCGTTTAGACGCATTGTGCATTCGCCACAGGCATATCATCAAGTGTCTTTTCGCGAACCCATTATGAATATCATAGACTAATCAAGCTCTCGACCAATGATATCGCGTGAATTTTCTGTCAAATGTTGCTTATTTAACTTCTTTCCTCTTATGGTTAATTAAAACTACATAGTATAAAACAAAGACGCTTACCCCTGTCTCTTGCTATGTATGCTTAGATCTTTAAGATTGCGCAACGGATTTTGATGCGATTTTTTAATACATTGATTCAAAAGGAAGGTTTATATTTGTTATTACATGTGTTACGTGCTCAATTTACTAGAGAATAATATTTTAGAAGCTTTAAAGTATCTTAATTTTGCGCTTAAATTGTATATTGCACCCTTGCGAAGCCGGGCGGGTCGATAGTAAATACATAAATCATAAAATCAAATCAAAATACTCTTTATTGTACACCAGTGAATAAATTACATATACACAGTTTTCATACAAAATTAATATAATAACTTTGTACTTTATTTACTTAATATCTGTATAATCAATTGTTTATTGATTCAACCTAATCAGGGCCGCCGTAAGCGGGGGTGCGACGCGTGCACCGCACGCGGGCGGCACGTCCAGGGGGCGGCAAATTGAGCAATACATCACGTACCTTATTCAAGTCATTATTATAATTCCCACAAATCCTTAAGTAAAACAAATTATTCAAAGCATCGAAAAATATCGCACTCAATAAAGTTAAAAGTCCGTCGTCTGCTATCCTATGAAAAACAATACTGTCGAAATTAGGAGAATCCCCTTTAAGCTTCCTTATCAATTGGTAGATTAGGTATCCGTTACTTGTAGTAGCGCGTTGTCGTAGGGCGGCTTGAAGGATATCACGCCGTAAGTTATATTGGTGGTCGCTCGAAATAGCAGAGCTACGGGCACCGTTAAACCGGGCGCGGAGGGCATACGTTCGCTGTCGCAGGCGCAACGTGCTCAACGCAAACTTAGAGGTACACCTGCGGGCTGCATATCGTCAGTTGAAAAAAGAGTTAGAAAAGGCGTTAAGTAAACAGAGAGCAAAGGGGCGCCCCTATCGTTGTTTGCGATGGAAGCTCCGAATATACGGCGCTCCTGTTACGGAATAACTACCGCCAGAGCTCCTGCGACTGATCGGGGAGCTATTTCCGGGGAAAAGGGCGGGTCATTCAACCATCGATGCCCTAAAACACCCTGAAGACCCGGACAATGGAGGCGGTGGTCCAAGGGAACGTAGTCCTAACGGTATCACCGGACGTGGCGAACGACTTCAATAGTCTTACTTTCTTTTTTTACGGCATTCACGGGCTCATAGGCCCATGCCTTTTTTATATTTTACATTTATACACTTTGGCGTTTTATACTTTATATTTTTACTTAACATCAGCAGATATTCGCTAGACTTCAAGCTCGCCGTCTTCCTTTCGAGACCATAGGACCATTTCGATATCACGAGTTGCCTTCCTATCTCAGAAGGCCGTTGGGGCATACCTCCAGGATCAGGTGATCCAATGGGAGGGAGCGATGGACGACTTGTCCGGCGTTTGAAGTTGGTTTGACTGGCTCCTGCGGGCACCGACCTCGCGGGATGGGTGTCCCGATGGCTCCATCCTGGATGGAGCTTCGTGCAACATTTTGTCCAACTCAGCTTAAAGCTCATTAATGCCAACGTAGGAGGACCTCCTAAACCAAAAACCTTGCCTGCGTGCGCTCTATGGCATTGTATTTTTTATTTATTGTAAATAAATAAATCTAATGCAATCCAGCCCATTTCCGGTCACTGCTGGATATGTCCCGTCCTCTCCAATTGCACGCCACTGAGATCGTTCTTGGGCTCCTCGCATCTAGCTCCTACCAGCCGTCTTGCGTAAGTCGTCACTCCACCGTGCCCGAGGACGTCCTACACTACGTTTGCCGAGACGCGGTCTCCACTCTAGAACACGTTTTCCCCAACGGTTATCGGTTCTGCGTCAAATATGGCCCGCCCACTGCCACTTCAGCTTATTAATCCGGATTCCGGTGGGCTATGTCGATGACTTTGGTTCTCTGGCGGGTCGCCTCATTTCTTCTGATGCGATCCCGCAGAGAAACGCCGACCATAGCCCTTGCCATAGCACGCTGAGCGACTTTAAACTGGTGGACCGGCCTTGCCGTGAGTTTCCACGTTTCGGCTCCGTATGTCATGACGGGTAGGACGCACTGGTTGAAGACTTTCGTCTTAAGGCACTGTGGGATCGACGATGTAAAGATTCGACGTAAGTTTCCAAACGCTGCCCAACCCAGCTAAATTCTTCTATTCACCTCGTCCTCAAGGTTGTTTCTACCTAATCGCAAAGTCTGCCCATGGTAGATATATTTTTGAACAATTTCGAGGACGGTACCGTATATCGCAATCGGATCCGGTAGAACATGTTCATTGAACATGACCTTGGTTTTATCCAAGTTCATCCGTAGGCCGATACGCATAGAAGAATCAGCAAGCGTCTGCAAATCTCAAGTGAGAGATGTATTCGCCATTGATGTTGATGCCATGTCCTTTCCAGTTCAGCGTCTTGAACATATCCTCCATTGAATTAGTAAACAATTTGGGGGAAATAACGTCCCCTCGTCTCACACCTTGATGCAATGATATGGGATTTGTTTGCTGATTCTGTACTTGGACGGAAAATACACCTATTTGGTTGGACTCCCTTAATGCTCGTAACAAGGTTCTTATCTTACGGGACCGTGGGAACAGTGCTGCTGACCCGCTTTGCCGAAGAAGACCAGTAGAAGGGGTCTTCGCTATGGATGTCTTCGCCTCCCGCCATAAGTGTCCCGGGGTTAAGGGTTTCTGTACCCTGAGAACTCCCTAGGGAGTGGAACTCCGCAGAGGTGAGCCTACCATTTGTGCATACTACCGGACGTCACGGTAGTATGCACAAAAGATTTCGTAACATCCTCCAAAAATACAGAGTGGGTCGCTAACATTGGTTTTTTAGCAGGTATACACCCCGCCCCCACCTCATGTGGAGGAATAGTGGTATGCGTTTTTGCAGCGAAAAAAAGGGCGGCATAATAGGTATTGCACGCGGGCGACAAAACAGCTAGCGGCGGGCCTGAACCTAATTATATAGTTTATAGTACGACACAACTTAGATGTAGCATCGGCAAATTCAATAAAACTGCCGATTTACACAACCAATAGAAACAACCCCCTATCGCGGCCATTCGATGCTATTCGTCGCTATAGATTCTCACGTTAGTTCGATCCGAGACAGCGAGTGCATGTAAATCGACGTGTCAAATTGATGAATATATTAGGTCATATGATATTACAAGTTATTACGTTTGTGTAAAGATCATATTCACATGAGAAATAAATATTGATAATTTGGGATACACCAATACACCAATTTTACCGATTTTAGATGTATTAACATCTAAGTTGTGTCGTACTATACTTATAGTTTGTTCGCGTTAAGAATGCAGTGAGTTGTCATTGTTTACCGGCTTTACTCCGCCCCCTGACCATCAAATCTTTTTTAACAGCAGGGTGAAGGTGTATGCATATTTGTGTTGAAATTCCAACAAATTATATTTGTTTTAAAGACTAAGTATAATGAATTTAAAAAATACACATTAAAGTAAGAAATCGAATCGGGGTGTTTAATCAACAAAATTCTTAACACTATATACAATCGTTTGCGAATCTTGCCATCGCGATGTAGAAATTTACATATTTTGCCATAACGTCATCTAGTAGCTATTGGTTACATTAATTATTACGTGTACAGCTTGAATAAATTAAATATAAATATATAAATGAACAAAATTTAAATTATAAAAATATCAGTTAATAATTAATTAAATGTGAACTTGACTTTGTAATTTGAAAAGATTTGATTGGTCAAAGGGGGCGGAGTCATGCCGGTAAACAATGACAACTCACTGCATTCTTAACGCGAACAGACTATAGTTGTGTTTTGACTGATTTACAAATGAGTTTATCTTTTAAAATGATATATACATACTTCCGTGTATCCTATGGACTTGAGCTCAGCGATGCTGCAGGGATACAGATCTAGGAACTTGTAGCGGTCCACCAGTTGAGCCGTCTCCTTGCCTTCGAACTCCTTGATCTGGTGGATGAATGAGAAATAGTTAAGAAAACCGAGAACCGAGATGGCCCAGTGGTTAGAACTCGTGCGTCTTAACCGATGATTTCGGGTTCAAACCCAGGCAAGCACCGCTGTATATATGTGCTTAATTTGTGTTTATAATTCATCTCGTGTTCAGCGGTGAAGGAAAACATCGTGAGGAAACCTGCATGTGTCTAATTTCATTGAAATTCTGACACATGTGCATTCCACCAACCCGCATTGGAACAGCGTGGTGGAATATGTTCCAAGCCCTCTCCTAAATGAGAGAGGAGGCCATTAGCCCAGCAGTGGGAAATTTACAGGCTGTTACTTTATTTTATCCTTTTTTTAGTTAAGAAAATGTTATCTGTGCAAAACTATGCCTGAGATTTTGTGACGCTTTTTATATCAATAGTTTTCATTTAAAGTTGGATAAGCTGCGGAGCTTTTCTTAATAACAAGTGACCACTCATGATGGTAAATGGTCACCACTTCCTAGATATTGAAGCCGAGAAAAAACTTTTAAACACTGCGGCACCAGCTTGTTATACTGGCAAACTGGAACACAACAATAACAAGTATTGTCGTTGGACGGTAGGATATATTATGGGTGGTACCAATCCAGATAAACTCACACAAAGCCTTACCATATATTTTTATAAGGATACATGTCTTATAACATATATGAGTTTATACAAAAAAGCTGTATATTTCATTAAGACAACTCGTTTATGACCACAGATTAAAAAATTATAAAAATAAATCATTATGAATATATCGATTTTAATCTAAAAATGGCCCATTGGTTAGAAATCGTGCGTCTTAGCCGATCATTGCGGGTTCAAACCCAGGCAAGCACCGCTGATTCATGTGCTTAATTTGTCTTTATAATTCGTCTCGTGCTCAGCGGTGAAGGAAAAAATCGTGAGGAAACCTGCATGTGACAAATTTCATAGAAATTCTGCCACATGTGTATTCCACAACTCACATTGGAGCAGCGTGGTGGAATATGTTCCAAATCTTCTCCTCAAAGGGAGAGGAGGCCTTTAGCCCAGCAGTGGGAATTTACAGGTTGTTGTTGTTTTTGTAATCTAAGAACATTAATTTAATATCTATTAATTAATATTTACCTTCTCGAGCACGGCTTGTCGACGTTTCTCAACCTTGACTATGCTCACCAAGTCGCCGATATTGGATTCGAACTCCAGGAATCGATTCCAAATATCCACTGAGCTCTCCGGCTTAAGGCTTCCAGAGGAGAGCACTCTTTCGAACAAAACTCTAGTATTGTTGTCCTCTGGCAAAAGAAAATCATAATTAATTAAAATTAATTATATTTGGGAAGCACCACAGTTTTGAAGCTTCTGCCCAGCGGTGGGACGAAACGTAAAGCCGTTGATTGATATACAATCCTGTATATTCAGGGCATACATTCATGGTAGTTAAAAGTTTGTAATAAAAACTTAGTAAATCAAAGAAACAATATGATTTATGCTTTGAAAGTCACAAATATATCATGAAATCTTCAACATCTCCTGTTATTTTACGAAGCCCTACAATTGACAGTAGCCTTAACTAATACATACTAACACACGTACGCACGCATGCACACATACACAAGTACGCACTCAAACATAGACGCACGCAGATCGTACTAATATTACGAATGCGAAAGTTTGTGAGGATGGATATATGTATCTTTGTTACTTTTTCACGAAAAAACTATGATGACATTTTACACGTTTTTTTATGGTATAGGTTGGCGGACGAGCATATGGGCCACCTGATGGTAAGTGGTCACCATCGCCCATAGACAATGACGCTGTAAGAAATATTAACTATTCCTTACATCGTCAATGTGCCACCAACCTTGGGAACTAAGATGCTACGTCCCTTGTGCCTGCAGTCACACTGGCTCACTCACCCTTCAAACCGGAACACAACAATACTGAGTACTGTTATTTGGCGGCAGAATAACTGATGAGTGGGTGGTACCTACCCAGACGGGCTTGCACAAAGCCCTACCACCAAGTGAAGTACTTGAGTTATACATCACATATAAAGCACCCGTGCGAAGCCGGGCCGTGTCGGTAGTACGAAATAACTCACCGTTGAGATGCGAAAGGTAGTCTATGTAGCACAGGACGTACTCCGGTATGTGGGAAAACTTCTTGAGGCCTAGCTCGAAGATACGGAACGCGATATTCTTGTCCTTGGAGCAGTAGTATTCCATCAGGGCGGCGGCCACGAACACGTGGTAGCGCGACCTTGGAATAAGATACCTTTATATGAGCAACTTGTATTATACAGCCTGAATCGCTTCCTGGCTATTTCATCTCATATTCAATTGTTTATTTATATAATACATAAGACAAACAAAAAAAATTAAAAATACAAAGTCATGTTAGTTAAATACAATTATTTAGATTATATCCTGCCTGGAAGACAACAGATATTAGCAGATAGGTTAAGATGCATGTGTTCTAACCACTGGGCCATTTCGCCTCTTATTACCCAGACGGGTTTGGACGAATTTCTAGTACATAACATAATTTTAATTAAATGTTTTACTATCCGAATATTTATTGATTATATATGTATGTTTGCCTGTGTATATGTATCTATTTATTTTTGTATGCACAAATATACTCTTATGTATGTATATTGAATATTCCATTTATAAAAACTGACACCTATGCCTTTAATAGACCATTTTCTCTGCCCCAAGGTTGCCTGGAAGAGATCGCTTTTCAGCGATAAGGCCGACTTTTGTGCCATGCTTTATTTTCTTATATTTATTTCCTGTGTGTTATACTTGTCTTGGTGTACAATAAAGAATATTATTATTATTATTGTTATCCTATGTAGGTCCGTGACCTTACCTGGGGTCCTCCCTGGCGCGCTTGAAGACGGTCCTGGCAGACTTGATCCCCTCGGCGCGCCTTGCGAACTTCATGTACTGCACATAGGCGAGCGTGGGTTCCGTATCCTCCATGTCTAAGTAGCGGGTGTACACTTGGTGTACCTGGTGAGAAGGAATCATGAATATCTTACAAAAATATCAACGCTGTTGGGTAAGCATACTCTTATAAGGATGGCTTGGATCTTGTTTCTGATATGATGGGGTTTTGTATGGGGATGCACATGTCACAAATTCCCTTCTCCAGGTTATGTCATAATTGCCGAGTTAGAGGCATTTCTTAGACCAATTTAATTGTTTTTTTTTGGGCCACCTGATGGTAAGTGGTCACCATTACCCACAGACAATGACGCTGTAACAAATATTAATTTGTTATGTCCCTTGTGCCTGTAGTTACACTGGCTCACTCACCCTTAAAACCCGAACACATTAATACTGAGCACTGTTATTTGGCGGTAGAATAACTGATGAGTGGGTAGACCTATCCAGACGGGCTTGCACTAAGCCCTACCACCAAGTAATTATTGTATTATTTTATAATTGTATTTATTTTTTTGTTTTTTTCGATTGAGAAAATATATTTTAACGATATTTCTTTACGCGTCTCTTAGTAGACTGAACTGGCAGTAATCATCACATGAGGATAGAGAGTTATTCCCCTAGGTGTTCTTCCCATCCCTTCCCTCTAAAATAAATCTTGTTACTCTTTTAATTCACACGGAATCTTCAATAACTATTTTGTCGTGATTTTAATTTAATTTAAGTCGTTTACTTTCTTCAATTTATACTTGCCCAAGTTCCGGATACCCTAGAACTACAAAAGAAAAGCTTGGAGGCGCAAATTACAAATTAAATCGAACAAATTTTTTACCTCATACAAATTAGTCTATCAATTATTTACCCTAATACCAGTAAGTTATCAATCATTAGTATGATTACTGTAGTTTGACACATTTGACTACATACTCGCCGGAATCTACCCATATACCAGTAAGTTATCAATCATTAGTATGATTACTGTAGTTTGACACATTTGACTGCATACTCGTCGGAATCTACCCATATACCAGTAAGTTATCAATCATTAGTATGATTACTGTAGTTTGACACATTTGACTGCATACTCGTCGGAATCTACCCATATACCAGTAAGTTATCAATCATTAGTATGATTACTGTAGTTTGACACATTTGACTGCATACTCGTCGGAATATACCCATATACCAGTAAGTTATCAATCATTAGTATGATAACTGTAGTTTGATACTTTGACTACATACTCGTCGGAATCTATTGGCCAAAGATCAAGACCCCTTTGGCAAAGCTAGCCCTGTGGTGTCAGGGTTCAGCGTACCTTGTTGTAGTGCAGACGGCTCTCCTCGTAGTCGGCGTGCGCGAAGTGCAACAGCGTGGAGTGCTTTAGCGGGCCGCTTGTGGCGCGCTCGTACACCGCGGCCGCTTCGTCCGAGAACAGCCGCGCCGCATTCGAGTCCTTATGCCAATAGCAGAAGGGTCATTATTGTGTGAACTATAATCGACCCTCAAAAGAAAAGCCTAAAAATGTCGCAGTCGATCGTGATTTCTCAGTGAATACGCTATTTGACAATGCGAAAAATAAATTGTGAATTATTATAATCACTGTATATTATGAGTTTAAAGATGGTTATTTACTAACGTAAGTTGAAAATAATACTTATGCATTTTCTCAAATATTTGTCACGTGACACAAAACGCTCCCGATTGGCTGGGCTTGCGATGAAGTCACTTTCTTGTAAACTTTGCTTTTCTACTATATGTACCACAGGTTAAAATACAGGAAAGTGACGTCACCGACCCCACTGCAGCGACATATTGTCCAAGCAGCGTTTTCGCGCGTTATTTAAATATGGAATTTTTAATATGATATTTTTCGGCAAATATTTACTAGAAATAAAAAACACAACTTTTACTGAGTTCCTTAACTTCTACTAAATAATATAAAATGGATTTTAAAAACCTGTCAAATAGCCTATTGTCATCCCTACTCCTAGCAGAACTTATTAGGTGGGGTAAATAGGAATATTTGTAATTCCTTTAAATGGGCTCATATTGTAATAAATGAAAAGTAACTTATATAATAACTACAATCTTCTCCGATAGCTACACATTATGATAGAATTATATCTGTAATTTATTTTTAACTAGTAGTTGCCCGCATCTTCGGCCGCGTTTTAGGGTGTTGGTTGTCATATACAACAACAACAACAGCCTGTAAATTCTTACTGCTGGGCTAAAGGCCTCCTCTCGCTTTGAGGAGAAGGTTTTTGAAACATATTCAACCACGCTGTTCCAGTGCAGGTTGGTGGAATACACATGTGGCAGAATTTCTATGAAATTTGTCACATGCAGGTTTCCTCACGATGTTTTCCTTCACCGCTGAGCACGAGATGAATTATAAAGACAAATTAAGCACATGAAACAGCGGTGCTTGCCTGGGTTTGAACCCGCAATAATTGCTTCATACCAAATTTCATCAAATTCGGTTCAGCGGTTTAGTCGTGAAAGACAGATCTTCACATTTACAATATTAATATAGCTAACAATATTAAGTCCAAACAATGATGAAAGGCAAGTACTATGAAATACAAGATCAAAGTTTGCGGGAAAGAATCTTGAGGCATTTGCAATCTTACCCCTTTTTCCTGCAAAAGCTTGGCGGAGTGGTCCAGGAACTGCGCTGCCTGGTGCCACACGTCGGGGTGGTGGGCCAGGCACAGCAGACACTGCTCGATGGCGAACATCACTCGCCGCGCCACGAGCGCTGTGTCCTCGGAACGGAGGGGGTTCGAACGCTCCCAGGTTATGTATTTCTTCCAAAGTTCCACCTAGGAAAAACATCATGGTATTGATAGGTAGACGGTGGCAATAGACGGTAAATGGTGACCACATACATTGAAACCGAAAAAAGAAAAAACATTCCTTACATCACCAACGCACGAACAACCTTGGGAATTAAAGTTCATTACTTATGTCCCTTTTGCCTTATGGACGAAAAGTGCGTACACCGGTTTTCATGGGTACGCCACTCTGAGGTACCACTTCGATTCCCGGCCGAGTCGATGTAGAAAAAGCTCATTAGTATTCTATGTTGTCTTGGGTCTGGGCTTGTGGTACCGTCGTTACTTTTGATTTTCCATAACACAAGTGCTTTAGCTACTTACATTGGGATCAGAGTAATGTATGTGATGGTGTCCAATGTTTATTGTTATTTACTGGCGGTAAAGTATGTGGTGATCGGATGGTACCGAACAAGGTCTACCAATAACAGCCTGTAAATTCCCACTGCTGGGCTAAAGGCCTCCTCTCCGTTTGAGGAGAAGGTTTGGAACATATTCCACCACGATGTTCCAATGCGGGTTAGTGGTATACACATGTGGCAGAATTTCTATGAAATTTGTCACATGCAGGTTTCCTCACGATGTTTTCCTTCACCGCTGAGCACGAGATGAATTATAAAGACAAATTAAGCACATGAAACAGCGGTGCCTGCCTGGGTTTGAACCCGCAATCATCGGTTAAGATGCACGCGTTCTAACCACTGGGCCATCTCGACTCTAGTGAAGACTTAAACACCAAAATCCTGTAAGTGTTCATTATCATGGGACAAACCTGCTTCATCTCCTCCCTGTCGACATTGGGCGGGGTGGCGGGCATGTTTCGGTTCAGGCCTCGTGTGACAGTCTCCAATTCTTTGGCCACCCGTCTTGCGTTCATGTACTCTCTGGATCTTTCCATGGCCATACGTTCAGCTAGAAACATTGAATATGTAAATCTATTTAAAGTTTAAAATAAAACGTGTTGTGTCATTTCTATATGTATAACTAGTCATTGGGGTTTGGCGTTTTAGCGATTGGTTGTCATGTGTTAGGCAAAAAAGTAGCCTATGTTCTTTCTTATAGTTCAAGTTTGCTTCAAAACAAATTTCATCAAATTCGGGCTAGCGGTTTGGTAATGAAAGAGCGACAGATAAACAGAGTAACTTTCACATATATAATATTAAATAGATTTGTAAAATACAAAATCTGACGAAGGAATTCCACTGAAATTATATTGACAATCAACAAGTAATTCTTCTATATCGAACGAAGATATTTTAAGTTCTTTTCGTGATGTGTTTTTTTTTTAGGTATAGGTTGGCGGACTAGCATATGGGCCACCTGATTGTAAGCGGTCACCATCACCCATAGACTAACGCTGTAAGAAATATTAACTATTCCTTACATCGTCAATGTGCCACCAACCTTGGGAACTAAGATGTCATGTCCCTTGTGCCTGTAGTTACACTGGCTCACTCACCCTTCAAACCGGAACACAACAATACTGATACCGTATAATATTCCTCTAAATCTGTTGAATGCCAGGCCCTCTCAGCATCCGCGAGTATAAGCCAACACCCGACTATGATAACATCTTACCGATTATTGTATTGATGCCCTGTTCGAAAGCTATGTAATCCTTCCATAATGTTTCAATTCCAATTATTGGTGTTATCACGGCCCTTTGGTAGACCTAAAAACGATTTACAACAAATAAAAAACACCCTTATTGAATCGTGTACAGTCAGAGTAAGAAAACCTTCGTCAGTTTTCAAATGAATTCCTTTATCGAGTCTTAAACTCTTATTACCTTTTGAATCTAAAAATCAAATCATTGCGATGCAATATGTCATTCTCGATCGGTAAAGCAGATTATCGCCCACACTGAGCACACGAAAATAGATCTTGACGGTGACGAACCTTTTCTTACCCCGACTGTACATAGAGGTTATAAACATATATGCAATTGAAGTTATACTGGCCTTACATCAGTTAATAGAGAAGCAAAACCGCTTTCATTTTGTTAAATAGAAGAATTTAAATAATATGAGGATTATCATGAAGATCATCATCGGTCTTAAAAGTTGATTTAATTAAAGAGGTTTCATAATTAGTCTGGAGGCATTTTCCAACTATGCTTATTATGTCACAATTAGAAGGTAGCTTATAAAATTGCCAAGATATATTTATTAGGTATTTTTTCTTTTATGTGATAGGTTTGCGGACGAACATATGGGCCACAAGATTGTAAGTGGCCACCATAGCCCATAGACAGTGGCGCTATAAAAAATATTACACCCACCTTACACCCACCCACTAACTTTGGGAACTAAGGTGTAATGTCCATGGTTAATGGTTAAAGGTAGGTTAATGCCATCAATATATTTACAATAGCTGGCCATATTGTTTAAATTGCAATTGCCTAAGAAAATACGTAAAGGTGTTAGGTCTGCACCTTAAGTCTTTCTCGTCATGTCTTATCATGATAATGGGGGAATAGAAATTGCACTTACGATAGAACACACTCTTGTAAACTATTATATATGCAGATTGTTAGACTCCCTAGATATTTTATAGTGAGTCAGTCAAGAAGACACCATAACTATCACCTGACCTTAATAAAGAGGATTCATAAATTTACCTTCCTAACAGCAGATATCTTCTGATTCTCAGCGTATGATCCGACAGCGTCGACCGATTTCAAGAACGTAACATAATCGTTCCATATGGGATACGCATGTATATCTAAGCCTATTTTATCCAGCGCGAAGTCGTATGCCTGAGCCATTTTCTCCCTGTAACAATTACGCAAATATAAATATTACCGTCACCGTCTCAAAATCACAATCATTACAAAAGGAAATCAGTTTTTTATGGCATGTTGGTGGACGAGTAAATGGACCATTTGAAGGTATGTGGTCACCAACATCCATAGACAATTGTGCTTTATTCCTTACATCGCCAATGGCCACCAACCTTGGGAAGATGTCCTATATCTTGTGCTTTTTACACTGTCTCACTCACTCTTCAAACCTGTTTGGTGGTTGAAAAGTGGGTGGTACCTACCCAGACAGAATTGCAAATATCCCTACCACCAAGTTAAACGGTTAAATATCAGATCTAACGCATTATATAACATGTTTGTTATGTCTAAGAAATAGTTATCAACTGTAAAATGTGATATTTATTAACAAATCTAAATGCTTGAATTAATAAATGTTTAGTCTTTTCGACTCTTGCCCTCTCTTGCTTGGAATAGGCAATACAAATATATGTATGATGTCTAATGATAAATAATATTAAATTGATAATGTAAAGAGATATACGTACTTGTAAGTTGGTAACATGCATTTTGTTTCTTTCACATAATTCAGGTACAGCCTCCACAGTTCAATATTCAGGATCTTCATGAGGCACCTCTGAAACAACTGGTCAGGCACGGAGGGTTATGAGAAAAGTGCATTTAATTCAACAATCAAATTAATTTTTAATGATTACGAAAGTCACTCAAATTTCTTAATTTAGTTGAGGGTGATTATTTACAATTGTTCTATTTTATTATATGTTAAAATTCTCGTAATTTTAATAATTACTGACTTTCATTACAACCAGCTCAGTTGAACATACGAGGCAATATTTGCAAACCACCATTGGCTTGGCTACTTACGGATCAGGCTACGGATGAAAGAAAAAATAGATAAATAAAATCAAAATCAAAATAAACTTTTTGCAAGTGGGCTTTTATAAGCACTTTTGAATCGTCATTTAACAATTAAGGGAAGCTACCACCGGTTCGGAAAGTAGATTCTACCGAGAAGAACCGGCAAGAAACTCAGTAGTTACTCTTTTTCAAAATTTAAAAATACAATCATATTAGTTAAATAAAATTATATATGTATGTAATGTATCCTGCCTGGAAGTCAACAGGTATTAATTCCAAGCTTTTTTATCACCTACAAAATCTTGTATCGAATAATATGCCTTTTTTACCATTTTATTTTTAGAAACAATACGAAACGGCATAAATATGGATAGATACTGGGTTTTTTTGATAAATATTCAGTTTCTTAAATAAAAGAAAAGTCTTTAGAAAAAAACTCTGTGAAATGTCTCGGATGGAGAAGACATGATGGAGATTGAACGGGACAGACGAGATTATGGACTTGATTAGGTATGGTTTATATTATATTTTCTGTATTTTATTCTTTATGATGTCTGGAGAAGAATGTGTTGATTAGAACTCAAGCTCAATGAGCTCAGATTTGAAGGTTTTGGGGGATGAACTGGTTTGGCAAGGGATGATCGGAGGTCTCCTCTTCTATGGAGAGAAAGTTTGAACTTAATCCAATTAATTTCGCTGTTGCTTTACAATAAAGTAAAACATTTTTAGTTTTTGTCAAAGAAATCACGGAAATGTTCTTTTCTGGCCTAATACCTATTTATCTGGTCAAAATTGGAGAATATTTTTTAAAGACATCAAGAAATATCTCTTTATCTTTTAAACTTTATTCAATTTAATATCAATGTAATTATCAATCGTCGTCCAGTTCTGGGCTTGGCGCCATTCTATAGTGCGCCAAAAATTATTGGCTTGTATCAATCGAGTCTTGCAGGACATCCGTTTACCTGACTAATTAGTCTGGTGTAATGGCCATCGGTTCTTCAATTTAATAAGTCATTACTTTCGGAATCAGGTGATCAGATTATGTCCTTAAAAGACACTCTGAGCTTGATTTAGTGGACTATTTGCGCAAGCAGTGTCCAAATTTCAAAAAAGTATGTTTATATGGCACGTAGCTCGCATATAAAACTCCAAATATTGCCATATAGGCAACCTAAAGAGGTGACAAACGTTGCCACATATTTGTTTGCCTAAACAGACAATATTCTTACGGCCCCCAAGTCATTCCTACTGAGATTCATATGAACCAGATATTTCCTAAGACGAAATCAACAGTTTTTACTTTGATGTATACTGGTTCTGGAATTACGCCGTTTGAAAATTCTGTGGCCAGATCAACGTTATTTTCAAGATTTATACCGAGACCGACATAACTCGACTTGTTGTTGACCAACATTTCTGTAATTATGACATATATTTATATTAGAATCTATACTCAGGGTAGTCCAACGTATTGAAACACATTGGTGAATATAAAATTCTCGTCAGTCCTGGATTTGGAGTCGTTATAGCGACGGTATACAGACATATCGATAACTATGTCATATTTTTAGGTTTACAATAGATATAGCTATCCAAGTTTTAAAGTCAAGGGTTTTCTTACTAATCACAAAAAACCATATGATTGTGCTCTTTGATCTTTCTGTTTAATCAACGAGCTGATTTCACCCTGAATGCTAGAACTCTACACATCGTTAGGTGGTTGGTGATAACTTTTGAAAGTTTATATACGTGACTCAGGAGGTGGGGAAATGTTATCTCGTTAATAAAAACAGTAGGGCCTCGGTATTTTTCGCAGTAACACAATTTTTATATTGTACGTACTAGTTTTATATCATGGCTTTTCTTGGAAAACCAATACGAGTTTCAAATAACGAGCCAAGATATTTTATATCCACGTTTCACAACCTTTTTCGTACAGTTTGCAAACTAAATAATTTTTATATCTGTCCTAGAGAAACCAACCTGTCAAAGTTATGGGCACCACATTTAAATATCAATATATAAGGGAAATATTATATGAGTGTTTTTGAGAAACGTTAAAGAAATTAGCATAACAGTTACACTTCAATTTTTTAAACTCAAAAGTGGTCTCTGGATCTTCAGTATAAAATATTCATTTATGCTGTATCGCGGGGTTCAGTCGGTAACTCTAAGGCCCTTAATTGACTTATCTCCTGTACTTCAAGTAAAAGTAATCCATAAACCCTTGTTTATTTTACTTGATTAGAAAACATATATTTCTTAACTATTATCATCATTGTTATTCTTATTCTATATGAATCAGAGTGTTGTGCTACAAAAGGTAGTAATAAAAGACAATTGCATGTTGAGATGAGAATGCTGAGAGGAATTTGTGGGGTAACGCGATAAAGTAAGGAATGAGTACATAAGAGGAAGTTTGAAAGTGACACCGATAGCCGAGAAGTTAAGGCGGCTTTCATGGTATGGGCATGTTATGCAGAGGAATGAGGAACACATTGTGAGGATGGCCTTGAGCGTGGATGTGGATTGATATAGAGGTAGAGGACGACCTATGAAACGATGGTTGGATTGTGTGATAGACGTATGGAAGGAGAAGACGTGCTGCGCCGACCCCAAAAAAAATTGGGATAAGGGCAGGAGAATGATGATAACACATTACGAATGAATTATACCCGAAAACCTTTTTGGTAATAATAACTAAATTAGCAAACAGACAGACGCGTAAGGCTACTAATTATTATATCACTTAATCCTAAATTAACTAAGACATTTTATATTATTAGTAACTGTAACCGATTTTAATCACGATAATAATCGTAAATAAATCGATTGTTCAAAAACTATGATCTAAAACTGGACGCGTCTATAGGTTCTAGGCATGTGTTCGGTATATCGAAACTAATCTAAAATCGGATGTAGTCGGAATATCAGATGATATCGATTAGATGTTAACGAGTAATCGTTTTCACCGCATCTAAAAAACTATGAATATAGTTTTATACGTCAAAGTATTCAATGTACTAACATTAAACTCATGAAGTCGCCCTATCTCTTTTTAACTTTACACTAATCCATTTGTGAGAAAGAGATGAAGAGATCGTGGAACCGATTTCGATATAGCATTCCTTTCTCTTTCTCACATATTGTGCAATTTAAAGCTAAACAAAGAAAGGGCGACATCTGATCGAATGTCAAAACCGATATTTAATCGTCTATAATATCCGTTACACAACAGATATCAAAAAATTAGGATATCGCCCAAGCCTAATTGGTTCTGAAACATTGGTCAAAGTCAGGTTAACTAGGCTGTATACTGAGCGCTCATTGGTCGCGTTTTTGCCATCGATTTTCATCGACCAATGACAATTCAAATCGAACACAAATTAATTAAGCTGACTTAAACAATGTTTTAGGTTATATATTTAAAACTATACTAACTACATATATTTCACACGTATTTAGCATTATAAATAAAAATATATTAATATATTATGTACGTAATTAAATATTAATCAGGGATAATTATACATGTCAAAAGTGACCTTTAGAGGCAAATATTTGTTTTTAATAATTACCTATTAAAATGTTCCCTAATTGTAAAAGTAAGTATTTATAAAAACACAGATAATCTTTCTTATAATGACATATGAATTCAATACACATATAACACAGAATGCACAAGTGAAATAATTACAGAAGTGAAACTTCTTAGGATGTGTTTTAATATTTGACTTCAGATACATTTAATTAGAGTTTCTCTGTACATAAGAAAGAAGTGATGTAATAAAAAAGAGAGCTATACATTTCAGAAGTTTCACTTCACTTCACTTCACAATCTCATGAGTGCATTTTTTTTTACTATTTGCCAAAAAAATCACCTCCAACATGTCTGAACACAGACACCCTAGCTGAAAAAAAAGATGTTATAGTATGTTTGTCTTTATTTATTTCACTAATAACTATACATTATATCAGTCTTGTTTCCCCGCAGATAATACCTGCTCTTTTTTATATTTATCACAGACAACCTATCAATTTACCCATCTTACTAACCTTTTCAACTTTTTCAAAATTTCTCGCCTTCATCTGCAAATAAATTAATTTTAGTAAGAATTGTTTATATTATATTTTTCCCTAAACTGGAAATAACTTAAGAAATAAGCCGTGAGATCCACAGGGTAATTTTAAATTTTGCAGTTGAATAAAATATGATTCCAGAATTAAGAAAGAAGTTTATTAAGGGTATATCAAAATGAACCTGAAAGATTAATCTAGATACAAGTAATAAAAATCTTATTACTGTTGCACCAGGCTATCTCGGATTTGAAGGCACCATGATAATGAGATACCTGTTAAGGATGTTAAAACTACTGTGATATGTGGTATATATGTGATATTGCTTTCAGCTACAGTCCCTTTTATATTTTACGGGACATGTACTACATGCAAACTTTTATTTTATAGTTAGGCAGGAAAATGTACGACCTGATGGCAAAGTAGTCACAACTACAACTGTAATAAAAATGAGCCAGTCAGACTCAATAAATGTATATTGTGCTGAATTCTATGCATGCAATTGTTGGAATATATCTGGCAACACTAGTTTAAGACATTACTAAAAAATGCATCTAGTCTGATGTACCCCTTCATGACTGGGATGTTTCATCCAGGATAAATTTTATGTTAAATGGATACATCACTATTTTTTCAAGTATACTTCATACTAACCTCCTGTTCTATGTATATTTTCCAATAACGGCCAGTAGTTGGAAAAGCCGTGATGAGCTTCTCGTACATTGACCGTACTTCATTTATAGGCCTAGTTTGGGCTTCTCGGATCAAGAGGGACCAGGAATCCACGTCATATACATTGGCTTCCACTGCTCGGTGAGCGCGGATTAACCTTTCATTTCCCCAGTCCTGTTAAAGCATTTAACATATTATCAGTATGATAAAACCACGCACATATTTTTCCTTTACCAATTCATATGTCGAGATAATTTTTTAAAAAACATTAATTAATAAAAATCCTAGCGTGCAGCTTATACTTGTTAACTTTCAGAAAGGATATTTTATGTAAATTGAATTTATTTCGAATGATAATTCTTGGTAGAATCTGTAATCTAAGCCGGTGGTAGCTTTAAATTTAATACAAATCAGTAAAACGTTTATTTTGGTATTGTATCCACATTTCAAATATACCACTAAATATCTACAGTACAATAAAGTATATAGTATCAGGTGTACAAAAAAACTTACGATCTCTGCGCTTTCATCCGCCGTCATGTCGGTAATATGTTATTGTCAATTATACAAAAGTAAATAATACTACAACTAATCTAATAGAAGTGAAATTATTATATAAGCACTATTATGGGTTGAACTGAAGTTAAAAATACATTTTATTTAATTAAATATAAAATAAAATAAAGAATCTACACCGACGCCATGCACTTCAACGAACACAAATATGCAAATAAAATTGACATATGACAATACAATGACAGTTGCATAGAATATTATAAATTGGTGTTTGTAATAAATGGCTTCTCGAGAAAAAAAATGTTATTATTGTTGTTATTTCAAAATGAACTGTAACTATTGTAATATTTTTCTCATATTATTTCATGTCAATATAAAATTATATTTTATTTATTTATTAATATAACTACAAACTAAACTCGATTTTAGGTGAAACTCGGTGAATTTGTATTATGCTGGAAATGCTGGATGCTGAAATATTTAAATAACATAAATCCAATTGTTTTGAAGTTATAAACATCTGCCGATTTTTATTTAATTAAGTTTATTTAAAAAAAATTGGGACGCTATTTTTCACTCGGCCACAACCTCCTCATACATAAAACCTCATATATAATCTGTCTCATTTTCAGTTGTCAAAATACTGTCAGTTGTCATTGCAAATTTATTTAATTTCTGTTTCACCATTGCCGCCCAGTGAATCAAAATAAACAAAAATGCTTTTTTACTCATTCTTCAAATCACTCGTAGGCAAAGATGTTGTGGTGGAGTTAAAAAACGATCTCAGTATTTGCGGGACGTTGCATTCCGTTGATCAATATTTAAATATAAAGTTGTCGGATATAAGCGTCATCGACTCGGATAAATACCCTCATATGCTTTCAGTAAAGAACTGTTTCATTCGGGGTTCAGTCGTGCGTTACGTGCAGTTACCTGCTGATGAAGTAGACACACAGCTGCTCCAAGATGCGGCAAGGAAAGAAGCGACTGTCTCGACCAGATAGCCAACCTAACCTCTATGTTGATATGCGACCGTTGGTTTAAGGACTTAAAAGTGTTCGTTTATAAATTTAAGTGTAAGGCTTATGGAAATAAATTTTATTAAGAACATGATCTGCATATATTTTTATCCTAATCATATAAAGTGTTATTGAGATTGAAAAAAACTATAAATTTTCTATTGGTTTCAGTATACCACAAACCAAATTTCAAATTAATTAAATTAGAAAAAGCTGCAATTACATTATTCAGTAATTAGCACTGTTAGATGGGCTTATTGAATGCAAATATATCATTACTTTTAATTATACACCTATTTTATTTAATTTCCATCGTGTTTAATTACTTCTACTACTTTATGTTGTCCATGTCTATAGGCAAGCAGAAATGGCCTAAATATCATTACGTCCAAATAATTTAAATAATTTCTATGAAACCTGTATAGATTTTCACATGTAGCTTTTTAGTATTAGCAAATAATTAAAGATCCACTTTTATACAGCCTTAATTGTTTTTTTAATTTCAATAAAACCAATAAATTACTGTCAAGTTTTTATTACTGTTATGTTTCTTTTTCTTCTATTTCTGGCAGATCTCTGTCCGTTTCTTGGTCAAAATAATTATCAGGTACAACATAATTCTCTGGAGGTCTCATCGGACCGTACATTTTCTTTTCAGTCTGTTCTTTTTCTTCTGTCTTTACTTCTGGCATACTATCTTCTAATTTTACTTCTTTCTTAACAGCAACTTCATCTTTAGATGGTTCTGGTTCTTCATCTGAGTCCATTTCTTCAACAAATTCTTCATCTTGTTTTGTTTCCTTCTTAACTTTTGGTCGCTTTTCTTTGTCCTCTTTTAATCGCAACCTACAAGGAAAAACAAAGAACAATATTGCATATAGTTGTCATTTATAAACTTTTACCTAGATACTATATTGAAGAAACAATTAGTTTTACTTATGGACAGTAATTAACTAGCATGGATTTTCTACTTGGATCAGTAGGGTTATTCTGTAAAAAGAAACTCGAATCTCATCTCAGGTCACGAGTGAAATGTCAAAATGTGACATTGAAATGCCATCAGTCTATAAGTGAGTTGTCAACAATACACGAGTGACATGTGAAGTGATATCTTACACAATTGTGCTGCTGGACTCCATATAATGGATAGAATTTTAATAGTGTTAAAGAGATTCTTCAAATTCAATTAAAAATAAATTAAAAAATTATTAATTTATAAATACGAAATTATGCTGAAAATCTGAATTTAAAATTGTTTTAGTTTGAAGTACAGATATAATCAGGACACAGTATAGATATTTAGTTTTTATTTATCATTTTAAGGCAGGAAAATATAGTATTAAAGATCAATTCAATATTACTTTTTTATAATATCTGTAGCCGATTAGTCACTTGACTTTTTGGTGGTTATTAGTGGTTAACTTACGCACGAAATTATATGTAAAACATTTGAACTATATAGGGTTTTTGTTAATATTCAATTCAACACAAATTATTATATTTACCTTTTGCCATAAATAACAGAGTTGGTCTGTTTGACGGCCATCTTTGTGTCGTCCTTCTTAAGTAATGGCGGCGCGTTCGCAGGCCGTGCCAGCTCAGCCAGTCGCTGTGTTTTCGATAGCTCCGCTTTAAGCTTTTGTATGCTCATCTATAAATAACATATATATTTTTTATTAATCATTAAATTAAGCCCTTAATGTTAATAATAGGCTATTTGACAATGCGAAAAATAAATTGTGAATTATTGTAATCAGTGTAGATTATGAGTATAAAAATGGTTATTTAGTAACAAAACTTGAAAATAATACTTAATTTATTCAAAAATCAATAAATAAAAATGCATTTTTTCAGACGTTTGTCACGTGACACAAAACGCTCCTGATTGGCCGGGCTTATGATGAAGTCACTTTCTTGTAAACTTTGCTTCTCTACTATATGTACCACAGATCAAAATACAGCAAAGTGACGTCACCGACCCCATTGCAGCACCATATTGTCTAAGTAGCGTTGTAATATATTATTTTTCGGCAAATATGTACTAGAAATAAAAAAAAATCAACTTTTACTGGGTTCCTTAACCTCTAAATAATATAAAATGGATTTTAAAAACCAGTCAAATAGCCTATTATAATGTAAATATATGTAAAACATGTAGCTATAAACACCACAATGAGGCTTGCTGAGTTATTTAATTCTCATCATTGAATAGATTAAAGAAATAATTGCAGTACTGGATCATATGCTTGCCCTAGAAGAGACAATATTGTCTATTCCTCACTAGAATCAATAGGAGTATAAGCAAAACCCACTTTAAAATTTCAGGCCATATGACATTATTAGTTGTTACTTGGGTAAAATAATTAGTCTATATCCTTCTGTGGAGTTAAAATTTGTTTCATATCAAATTCGGTTTGGTAGTGAAAGAGCGACACAGACATAAAAATTCAATTGCTTTATTGACTTTGGCCTGAGACATAAACATCTGCAGTCTTGATAGGATACCAAACAACAGAAAGAATATAGCATGTAATAGTTTAACTTACTATTTGCTTTTTTTTCCTTTGTTAAATAATAAAGTGAATCAAGTGGGTGTGTTAAATAACAGTGTGACACATTGAAGCTGTATTCGGAATAACATGGTTAATTACAAGCTCATGTATTTTCTCCGTTCCTACGAACATAATAATAACATAGGCATAATAGGTATTTGTGTCAAGATAGGGGGTTGTCCATTAATCACGTGAGGCATGAAAGGGGGGGGGGAGGGGTTTGATAAAAATCACGAAAATAACACAAGGGGGGGGGGGGGGGTCGTCTGTAGTAAGATATCTCGTGTATTTATTTTTTCGTCTAATGCGCGATTTTTAAACAAATATGGTCCTTAATTTCAGAATAAAATAAGATTATACTTTATACCTGTATTTAAATTAAGATAATATTCAGAAAATTTTAAGATTCGTTTTAGGTACTAAAAATACACGTGATGTTGAGAAGGGGGGGGGGGTGGTCTTAAACCTCACTACGTATCACCAATGGGGGAGGGGGGTTAAAAAATGCTAAAAAAAGATCACGTGATTAATGGACAACCCCTAGAACACAAAAGTCTTGATCACAAAGATTATCTGTAAGAGAGTCAGTAGGATTTTACCTTCGTTTTAGATATTTCAGCCTTTTGCGCCATACTCTGTCCCTGTTTGCCCAGAGTACTCATGAACTCATCCAGAGCATCCTCCCCTTCCTTCGTCTCCTTTACTGGTTTATTCGTAGCCCTGAGGCATTCTAATGCTTTCTCTTCTGCGGATATCTTGTTTTCTATATCTGTTATCTGTTTTAGCTGTGGACAAGGACATTAAGTTGGTTATCTTTGACTACACTTTATTATTAATTCAAATCAAAACATACTTTATTAAAGTAGACTTATACAAGCACTTCTGAATGATTTAATAAACTATATTAATTGAAGCTACCACTGTAGAATGAAGATTCTACCGAGAAAAATCAGCAAAAAAATCAGTAGTTACAACATTCTCTACCCCTTTCAACATTTAAAAATATAATTGTCCTGAATTTCAACTTGGTTAAAAATAAAAAAAAATTGGTCTGTATGATATTATTACTTTTTTATTGTTCAACCCAAGATAAGGTAAATGGCATCTATAACCTTGTACCCCTCTTTGGTTAACCATTGGCCAACGAAGTGGTTATACATTATATAAAAGATCTTTTAATTTTTTGATACATATTTATTGTGCCGTATATGCACATAGATATTAAAGTAAACACTCAGTAAAGTTACATATTCTATGACTAAAATATTTCACATCTGTGTATCTCATATTCTTTGGCATATATCATGTATAAAAGTCAAAGCATTGCATATGTAAAACAGAGTGTCTATCAAGTGCGACACAGTCCGTATAATAGGCTATTTGACAATGCGAAAAATAAAGTGTGAATTATTGTAATCAGTGTATATTATGGGTTTAAAAATGGTTATTTACTAACGAAACTTGAAAATAATACTTAATTTATTCAAAAATCAATAAATAAAAATGCATTTTTTCAAACGTTTGTCACGTGACACAAAACGCTCCTGATTGGCCGAGTTTATGATGAAGTCACTTTCTTGTAAACCCTGCTTTTCTACTATATGTAACACAGATTAAAATACAGCAAAGTGACGTCACCAACCCCTTTGCAGCGCCATATTGTCCAAGTAGCGTTTTCGCGCGTTATTTAAATATAGAATTTTTAATATGATATTTTTCGGCAAATATGTACTAGAAATAAAAAAATCAACTTTTACTGGGTTCCTTAACCTCTACTAAATAATATAAAATGGATTTTAAAAACCAGTCCAATAGCCTATTGTACCGTCTCGTTGATAAATCGTGAACTAATTAGTGTGTCTTTCATTATCCTCAACGTCAGCCCAGCAATAATATAAAAAAATGTTTAAATAATCTTACAAGGTCATCGTAAGTCAGCGGTTTGCTGACTTCCTGTTCAACAGCGCCGTGCTTCTCCATCCTGGCCCGGCGTTTCTTCTCCACGCTGCCCGTTCGGTCCAGGAACGTGTCCTCATCAGAGTCGTAGTAGTCATCAGCGCTCCAGTCGCGTTGCTTCCTGCGTCGAGATTCTAAACAAGCAATCTAAGTGTCAGTTTGATGAAACCAATTCAATTAAAGTTTATTCAGATTTATTTGGTACATATATATAAAAATAATATGAGACAACATCACATACATTACTCTGATCCCAATGTAAGTAGCTGAAGCACTTGTGTTGTGGAAATTCAGAAGTAATGACGGTACCACAAACACCCAGACCCAAGACAACATAGAAAACTAATGGTAATCTATATCGACTCGGCCGGGAATCGAACCCGGGACCTCGGAGTGGCGTACCCATGAAAACCGGTGTACACACCACTCGACCACGGAGGTCGTCAAAACATATAGTTGTGATCTACGGATTCACTCGTGTTTTAGGGGTCAGTCGTGATTTTAAGCGTCAAATTACCTTATGTATTTCCTTGGAGTTTAAGTTTACTTCATACCAGATTTAATTGGATTCGATTCAGTGGTTTGATCATGACACCGCAATAGATAGATATACTTATAGTTGCTTTACATTTATAATACTTGAATAGATTATTTAATTCATCGCTAGATGGCGTTGCATCATACATCACACTTTTGAACAGGATTGTGAACTTTTGATATTTTATCTAAACATTTTAAATTTAGAATAAAATGAATACCATATATACCAACGAGTACTGTTATTGTAAAATGGTCGTTTATAAATACTTAAAATTCAAAACCACTTGCTGTACATAATTATGTAACCGTATGTTTCATAACATAAAAGAAACCCCCCCCCCCCTACACACACACACTCACACATGATCAAAATCACTTACTGTATTTAAATATGTTACCGTATGTTTCATAACTTAAAATACCCACCCCTCCCCCCCCACACACACACTCAAAATTCAAAACCACTTGCTGTACATAATGTTACCGTATGTTTCATAACTTAAAAGACCCCCCCCCACACACTCTCACACAAATATATATTTGTAACCTAAAAGCAATGGGTCAGCGACATAATTATGTTACCGTATGTTTCATAACTTAAAATACCCCCCCCCACGCACACATGAATATATTATCGTAACGTAAAAGCAAAGTATCAGCATGTATCTGTATGGGGACTCACCGTGCTTGGCCTGTCGCAGCAGGCCTGCGCGATCTAGCAGGCGGCAGGCCTCCAGCGCGCACGCCACCACAGCATCCCTCTTCTTGCCGCGGTGGAGCGCCTCCGCGCGCACGCAGCCCCCCGCATGCTCCAGCGGCAGTTCCACCCTGCGACACGACACCGATTACACTCAACAACAGCCTGTAAATTCCCACTGCTGGGCTAAAGGCCTCCTCTCCCTTTGAGGAGAAGGTTTTGGAACATATTCCATCAATACCAATACGGGTTAGGGGTTAGTGGAATGCACATGTGGCAGAATTTCTATGAAATTTGTCAAATGCAGGTTTATTCACGGTGTTTTCCTTCACCGCTGAGCGCGTGATGAATTATAAAGACAAATTAAGCACATGAATCAGCGGTGCCTGCCTGGGTTTGAACCCGCAATCATCGGTTAAGATGCACGCGTTCTAACCACTGGGCCATCTCTGCTCTTATTCAATCGTATTCAATGATAATAAACTTGCACATGGATGTGTATGGGTTGGGTACGACCAAAGAAACGATGGATGAATTGTGTGAAAGACGATATGGCTGGAAAGAATTACTTGTGAGATGACGTCAAATGGGGAAGTATGGTAAAGGACATTTTGCACCGATCTAAATTTGGAATAAGGGCAGGAGGATGATGACAGTGATGATGACTAAATATTTGCACAATAGTCAGAAATATTCCACAACAAAATAACACATTAACCTAATATATCAACACAACACAGAGAGACTCATTTTATATGCACTAGGAGTAAGGATAAGCTTATAACGCCAAGTTTCCGACTCCGCAAAGTCAATAAGTCCTTCTTGGGGCAAGGTAACCATTTCTATAAAAAAATTCCGCAGACATTTTTAACTTTGCGTCTTCGTAAATTCAAATCGTTTTTAAAAGATACATTGGTAAAAAAGGCGTATTATTCGATACATATGTAGATGTTGTAGATGATAAAAAAGCGTGGAGCTAATATCTGTTGACTTACACGCAGGATATATTAATTTAAATAACTGTATTAACTAACATGTTTTTATTTTTTAAATGTTGAAAAAGAATCGAATAGAATCTACTTCCCGAACCGGTGGTAGCTTCACTTAATTGTTAATTGACGATTCAAAAGAGCTTGTTAAAACCTACTTGAATAAAGTTTATTTTGATTTTGATTGTTTGACTAACAGCTACTTTGCCAAGGCTCGTGTAAATACTCCGATATGATACCAAGTACAATTCATTTATATAAAACTAAATATGCCATGGTAATAATTTTGGGTCCAAAAGATTCAAATCGTATGTTTATAAACGATGCTAATAAAAAAAATGTTCAATTTGCAACGCACACCTATAAAACAGAGGAGTTAAAACGTATATTACGAGTGGATTTGTTTTGTTGCAGCCTGAGTGAACTCACAATAATTGCTGCTTGGAATATATCATATACAATTTAGTATTATATTATAACATGGATAGATATTTTAAATTTGTTTTTTCAAGTGCTGTAATATCAATTTGGGGCACAATCCTGTAATAATATCTATACAATATGGCATTAAATAAATAAATAAACTATATTTGAAAAAATGCCTCGGAAATCAACAAGTTGTATCTTTATATTGACCAAAAAGCAAAGACAATAATAATCTATCTTGTATAAAGAAATAATATGTTTTCCAAAGGTTAAATTAAATAACTGACAAGTAACCTTACCTGCAGAGGAACTGTCCGACTCCCCTCTCCTCGCAGTCATACACGAGCTCGTACCCTTCCCTCTCGAAGTATCCTCGGAGCGTCTTCTTCGGGTCATCCAGGTAAAGCTCCTCGTTGGCGGTCGAAGCGTATGGGTTGTCTGCTAGGTCTGTTTCGTTTTCTGCATCTTCGCCTGAAAAATATATTTTCAATTATACCTCTCATTATTCCGACACAGTCTTTATTAGGAAGAAATTGGATAATGGTCCAATAGTAAATTTTTTTTTACACTATAATTGCGATAAATAACAAATGTTTCTTACAGCTATAGTACGACACAACTTAGATGTAGTTGGAATCGGCAAAATTCGTTACTATACCAAATTATCAATATTTATTTCTTATGTGAATGTGATCTTTACGCAAACGTAATATAATAACGTGTAATAATAACGTCGATTTACATGCACTTGCTTTCTCGGGTCGAACTGACGCGAGAATCTATAGCGACGAATAGCGTCGAATGGCGCGATATGTTGCTATTTCTACTGGTTGTGTGAATCGGCGGTAATCGCTGTTATTGAATTTGCCGATGCTACATCTAAGTTGTGTCGTACTATACATTTTCATTTTATAAATTATATCTGATATAAATTATTTTAATCATATATTATAAAGGATTATTGGTATTTGGTAGTCAGGAGTTAATAGGAGTGACTATTTTAACGATCATTTCTACCCCCATATGCATGTAAAAAGGAACCATTTTTTAAAAATTTCACTAAAATCTCAAAATACACTCACCCATTCCCCAATCAATGCCCTGTTCCTCTCTGCGTTTCTCCTCCTCCAATCTGTTCCTCTCCCTCTGTTCGCCGGCCTCTTGTATCATTCTTTCTCTTTCCAACTTCATATTCACTGCGCGCTTCTTTATTTCCGTAACCGTCAACTCTGATTCACCTTCGCTATCGAAATCGGGACCCTTAAAAAATATGTAAATAATTATTAATTATGATAAATTTTTACCGACTTACAAAAAAAAGGCTCTACATATTGAATGAAGTTAATTATCGTATCATTTAACATGTACTACCGACCCATCTTAGCTTAGCACGAGTGCAATACTGACACTAAATACACAACAGAATTTGTTTATTTACATCACATTTTTTTATGTTATAGGTTGGCGGACGAGCATATGGGCCACCTGATGTTAAGTGGTCACCATCGCCCATATGCAATGACGCTGTAAGAAATATTAACTATTCCTTATATCGTCAATGTGCCACCAACCTTGGGAACTAAGATGTTATATCCCTTGTGCCTGTAGTTACACTGGCTCACTTGGCGGTAGAATAACTGATGAGTGGGTGTGTACCTACCCAGACGGGCTTGCACAAAGCCCTACCACCATGTAAAACCCTACTTGACTGTAACATTTAAAACTTCTAAAATTATCAGTGTTTCTTTACTAAACTGTCCATGTATTACATACAAAAACCTTCCTCCGAATCACTCTATCTATTATAAAAAATCCGCAACCAAATCCATTGCGTGATTTGAAAGATCTAAGCATACATAGGGACAGACAGCGGTAGGTGATTTTGTTTTATACTATAAAGTAAAGTAAAGTAACAGCCTGTAAATTTCCCACTGCTAAGATAAGGCCTCCTCTTCCATTAAGGAGAGGTTTTGGAACATATTCCACCACGCTGTTCCAATGCGGGTTGGTGGAAAGCACATGTGGCAGAATTTCGACTAAATTAGACACATGCAGGTTTCCTCACGATGTTTTCCTTCACCGCCGAGCACGAGATGAATTATAAACACAAATTAAGCACATATATATATAGCGGTGCTTGCCTGGGTTTGAACCCGCAATCATCGGATAAGATGAACGCGTTCTAACCACTGGGCCATCTCAGCTTCAGCAGCATCAGCAGTTTTATACTATGTAATGATATAATGATGCGAATAGCCGGAGAAAGACTAAAGTGGCGTGAACTTGGAGAGGCATATGTCCAGCAGTGGACAAAAACGGGCTGATGATGATGAATGATATAATACTTACTAAGACAATGTATGTTCTCGTGCTCGACCCGAACTTGATCTGGTGACCAACCCTGACCCTAAAGTAGTGATTCTGTCTAACTTTCTGCTTATTGATGAATGTTCCGTGTGTGCTGCCGAGGTCGTATATATACCAGCCCGAAGCTGGCTCTCCATCCTCTGCAAAGGCTTTGTACTGGAGTACAGCATGATGCCTGTATCCATAAAAATGTTAATGAAATCGTAAATAAATACGTAACGACATACCAATATAAAAAAATATAAGACAGTAAATGATAACTAATTACGTAACGTACATTTTTTTTTTTTTTTAATAAATTTCCCTTTTCATTTAAGTTTTACGGGGAAACCCCGTTTGTATTAGTCTGATCGTCATTTTTAATTTGTTAATAAATTAACAAAAACAGGTGTGTGTGAAAAATATTTTGTTTTATTTAATAACATTACCGCAAAGTCAATTAAAACTATACCAAAAGATAATAACTATAAGATAACTTTTTTCGACTTTAGGTGGCCCTACCTGACTGTTACATGATGTTTAGAGGGGGAGGGGGGTACAAAATAACGTTACGGCGCGTTACAAGGTGAGAGCAGAGGATCATAAATCTCCAAAAATTGTGTTACATTATACTTGAACGCTCCCTGAATATATTTTTACAACTTCTTTAATACAGCTTACTGCAAATAAATTATTACATTAGATAAAACTGCTATGCCACCCCCCCAAAATTATTATTACCTCCCTTTTACTCTCTCTGTCACTCTTTATTGTATATGGTTTTATATATATATAGTTCGAATAAACAAGCAACATCAGCGTCAAGTCACACAACTTCCCTTAAAAAAAAAGGCGGGAGATTCGTGGTTGACACATTGAGATGGCAATTATGATTATTACGGTGTAATGTGATTATTGATGGTTATATGTGTTTTATGCTAAATGTTTTTCTTTTGTGGTAGATTGATTATTATTGTAAATTAAAGATAATTGTTTTAGAGGTTAGCCTACTTCCAACTTCTGGTTCTAAAAATATATTATAACATTATTTGAATTTCATTTGGTCACAATTTAATTCAAGTGTCGTTAAATTGTCCACAAGCATCATCAAACTCTCTTATTTATATTTATTTATTGTTATTGGATATACCTGGATACTGTCGGATGTCCCATCACAATGTCACAGTTTGCAAGTCGTCCAAACACATAGTATGGTTTATTTGTCAGCTCAATCTTTTCAAGTATCATTCCTGATTTCAAAACTTCCAAACCATATTCGGAACCTGAAATTATTTGTTTAATCTAAGATCAAAAGCATATATAATTAAACTATGATGGCGTACAATTAATGAAGATAAATGAAAACTTTCTTTAGACTTATTATAATATTGATGTTTGTCTAACCCAAATATACACTACATACATACATACATAATTGATTAAAATAACATAAGTACTGCTAGACTAGTTTATTTTAGTAATTTTCAGTCTTATGTCATATGGAATGTTGTTATGGGGTAATGCAGCCGATATTTAAGTTGTTTTTATTCTGCAGAAAAGTGCTATCTGATCTATTTACTATAATATTAGCTCTAAGACATCATTATGCGAGAAATTGCCTCAGGTTCCATGACTGTAAATTTGTTTATATGAAAAGACCAACTATGCGAGTTTCTTGTCATTTCGTCTCGCTAGAGGCTGCTTTCCGAAGCGCTGGTAGTATTTAATTATTGACGACTCAAAAATGCATCATTGTACAGTTTACTTGAATAAATTGATTTGATTTGAAAGTCAAAGAACTTTTGAATAGTAATTTTAGTGCTGATATAAATGTAAAGATACTATTGTTTTAGATATGTGTATTCTACTTAGAAGAACCAGCAGGAAACTCAATAGTTAGTCTTATACATAATTGCTATTGTTAGACTATGTTACTCAAATTCATTTTAATCTATACATATCCTGCATAGAAATAAAAATATGACTTCAGTAGTCTTTAGAGAGCCTGTTTGAATAAACTTTTAATCTTTCATCAAGTAAAGTTAGAAGTGTTCTGGGATGTATACATTGTGAAGATATTGGTATGTGTTTAATTTCAATAAAATGGTCATGCATTTGTTTGTCAACGGGCATTGAAGCAGTGTGGTAAAAGAGATTCAAACCTTCTATTTAAAAAGAGAAGAGTTCCCTATCTTTGCATGACTACATTACTACTATGTAAGAATGTTTATAATATAGTATTACATTCCTCCTTAAACTTATTTGAATTAGAAAACAAGCATAAGTTCTTGTTTGCTTAATGATTATTAAGTAAAATGAATTTATGCTGTGTGTTACGTAGTTTTCCATCAATATAATTACCGTCAGGACACAACCCGGACCATTTAGGCTCTTTATAAGGTATAGGAGTCAATATTTCCTTCAACAAAACAGCAGGCGGCAATGAACTCTTCACACTTATTTCCGACGCATTTTCGTTTCTTTTCTCTTGACTGCTACTTTCTGGAGGGTTCTCCTCGTCAGTTTTCACTTTTTTAGGAAGTTTACCTATCCGACCAATGAGCACAGGCTTTTTAAATTCAATCTTCTCTTGAGTTGGCGGGACGGAGCTCTCTTTATCATCAGACATTGTGATTACACTTTCATGCGTTCGTTTTTATTTTATTTAATAAATACTATAACTAGATACTTAAATATCAATTGTTATTTTTGTAAGCTGTACAATAATATACAATTATATTATTTTTTAACTCTTAGTAACACGATTCACGGTATAAAATAAACTCTCGAACTGTCATCTCAATATGTGTCACACCGACGTATGACATCTGGCAATAGAATGTAAAGTGAACTGTTTACTGTAGATTGAAATAAGATTGCTATTGCTGGCGTAAAATTAAATTAGACAGGATTTTTAAAGGCATATTATTTAATTCCAATTGAAGTTTTCTAATTAATCGGGACATTTTAAATATTGAATAATTTTTTTTGTAATAAATGAATACTTGAAATTGACAGACTTATTTATTACCTGTAACGTACGGAATGAGTGATTTGGAATTTGAATGGAATGGCATGGTACTAATCAATCAATCAATTTAAAAACCAAAAGAATTTTGTAATTTGTACCGATACGGCTCGGGAGGGTGATGTGTCGCCGCGGATGTTTTCCTTTTTTTTTACAATTCATAAATAGTTATTAGCCATTTCGCAGTCTGTGTCCATGTGTACAAGTTTGTTGCCTTTTATTTGTTTTTTAGTGCAGTGAACAATGTGAGTGACCGCGACATATTGCTGTACCAACGCACTGTTTTCGACGAAAATCTTTACGTTGTAATTAGCTTTTATCGCACAATCTTATCATAATTTTTCTATTCCGCTACAAGACCGACGTCCTATATCACGTATTTGTTGCAGGTGAGTGATTATTAATGCAATTTTAAGTTAAAACGTTAAGCGAATCAACGGTTTTTTGTGTACGTTTTTTTATCGTAATCGGCTTATATGCTGTATATTTAAACTATTTCATTGAAGACTGGTGAAAGTACCGAGAAAAAGTATTTTAATCTGACGAGAAATAATAAATACTTCATTGTTTTGACCTTTCAAATAGTTATTATCTTTTTTTTCCGCAATCGTGACTTGATGGAGATTTCACTTAAATTAAACTTATTTGTTTAACATATACAATTTCAAACATACCTTACATAATTCATTTAGTACTCGAGAATAAATCTCTTAGTGTTTGAGTGTGAAAATAGAAAATTGTCAACATTCTCGTATCGATAGAATATCGACATTTAAATTCAAGGTTGAAAGGTTGGATTTTAGACTTTCAATTTTATAAACGATTATAGATTAATCGAATCAATATGTAATTAAATTAAAAATAAAGTAATATTAATATTATATCCATATATAGTAATAAATAATCTTCTCTATCTATTTTTTTTTAAATTCAAATTTTGTTTCAAATTTATTCCGTATACAATAATGATTGGGAAGTTTAAAACATTATTCACATTATCATAATTTCAAAATAGCATAGACCATAATTCATCTTTTTATAATGTATAATAACAAACAATACATGACTAAAAAATAAAGTGACACAATTAAAAAAAATTTTTTTTTTAATCTAATATCAATTGAAATAATAATGCTTCAGACAATGAGGGAATCTTGTAAGACACCACCATTGTTTGAAACCCATACACAGTTTTCGACATACATATATTTTACTGATGTTAACGACTCATAAAAAAAAAAAAATTATGTTATACTAATATAAACAGAAGTAAACTTTGTTTTTTACTGAAATAATGATACATTATTCATGACTGCCATAGGCTGTAGATTATATTTATATTGTATCAGTTAATTATATTATTAAATTAAACCCATGTGAAGCCAGGACAGGTCACTAGTTTTGTTATGATCGTAAATAAATAATCTGTTAGAACATAAATTTTTAATAAAACTTTTATTACCCAAGTTGTTCTGGGTCAGGGCTATCTACTAATGCTAGTAAGCTTTTTTATTTATTGATATTTGGTAATTGATTGTGATCAAATTAAATTCTTACATATAATTATAAGGTGAACCAGTTGTCGCTCACAACTTGCTCGTGTTTTAGGGTTTGATTATCAAGGTGTTAATCATAAAAAGAAGTTAGGCTTAGGTTAAGGCTAGAGAGAGAGATGGTTACTTTTACATTTATAATATTAGAATAGATTTATTTGTATAACACATGATTAGGCATAATGATTTTTTGCCATTGCTTCTCTTAGCATAAAAATTAAAAAACATAACATTATGATCATGCTGTGTTGTAATAATGAGGTAAATTTTGTTCATTTATTGTTTGTGTTGAGTGAAATAATTTAAGGAAAAATTGGGTATGACATTTGCCCAGCTGACTGGAGCTGATAATAATATTGATAATACATTGCAACTGACACATTGTATCTCAAATGCATTTAAGAAATTTAAAGAGACTATATATACATAGTTATGACTATTTACAAAGTATTCCCAAAATGAAATAGAATGAAACCAACATTGGAACTAGTTACTATATAAATCTTGACCGCGTGGAATGGTGGCAAGAATGCTAGCAGCATTTCCCCGTTGAATCGCAATTCCGATCATCTGGGCAAAAAACGAACCAGCCCTCCTGTCACCAGTGGAGGCAATGAGACAATTCTTTTTATTTCATATTTGTATATATTGAAGCATTTAATGTTATTAATTCTTATGTTAATATTGGAACTATGTTTTATACTAATATTATTTATGGTGTGATTTTTATCATAGAACATATCGGTTTATCAGAATATTTCGGTGAAGATAAACTAGTTGTAATGTATTAGTTTCTCTTATCAGTCAAAGCCATGGACTGCATTAACTGATATTATTTTTTATCAACTAGGTAGTATGAATATATAGGATGCTCTAAATATGAGTGATAATATTGCAGATGCCGTCGTATGTGATAAGTTATCTTTAGTTAAAATTGTTTATAATAGTATACAGGTTAACAAATGTAGTGATATTTTTATGGAGATTACAGGTAGTCTATTACTAAACTACGAAATTTTTATATTACGTAAATGGAAGTCTAGCTGTGTATTTTTTTGTTGTAGTTTACATATAGCCTAATCCAATGGAAATAGGGAAAAATATTTAAACTAAACAATAAGCTGAGATGGCCTAGTGGCTAGAACGCGTGCGTGCGTCGTCGAAGTTCTGCCACATGTGGATTTCACCAACACGCATTGGAACAGTGTTGGAATAGGTTCCAAACCCTCTTCTAAATGGGAGAGGAGGTCTTAGCCCAGCTGTGGGAAATTTACAGGCTGTTGTTGTTGATCAAGGCACTCATAAAAAACATAAATACTAAATACGCAAAATATAAACAGCCATATATCACCATTAAACAAAGTTACTTAATTTTTTTTTTTATTTAAACTTTAAACAACCTTAGATTTAAGTATGTAATGTGATTCGCTAATAACTCGGCTATTTTGTGCACTACTAAGAGTTTAAGATCAACATATATTTATTTATAATACAACGCTGTTATAACTATTTGTTTCCACAATTATATTATTTGCAAAAGCCGATAGCGGTTTCGTCGACTTTTCATAAGCAATTTTTTCGCCAAACTGCAATGAATATCATAGTTTAATCAAGCTCTCAAGCAATGATATCGCGCCAATTTGCTATCAAATGTTGTTAATTTGACATTTCCCCTTTTATTGTTGTTGTTGTTGAAATAGTGTATATAATGTCACTTATTTCTATATTAAGGGAAATCTAATGAACTTGAATCAATTTTACTTGGTGGTAGGACTTTGTGCAAGCCCGCCTGGGTAGGTACCACACACTCATCAGATATACTACCGCTGAACAACAGTACGCAGTATTGTTGTTTTCCTGTTTGAAGGGTGAGCGAGCCAGTGTAACTACAGGCACAAGGGACATAACATCTTAGTTCCCAAGGTTGGTGGCGCATTGACGATGTAAGGAATAGTTAATATTTCATACAGCGTCATTGTCTATGGGTGATGGTGACCACTTATCATCAGTAGTTCAATTAAGTAATTAACATTAAGATTGTCTTGAAATTTAATATTTGAGTTACTGGCTGAGCCCGTGGCTTTACGTGCGCGAAATTAATATACAGATCACAAACGTTTTACTCCCACACAAGTATTGATTCTTTCTCTGTACAAAATTCACCTCTTCCTTTTATATGTCATAAGGTAATCATCTCTTATTTCCGTGATAAAAACCTACCCTGTGTTCTTCCTCGGGATTCCATCCATCTATCTCCATACGTTAAATTATTTTTATTTCTGAGGTTTTAGCGTAAAGAAGTAACAACAAAAGTTATTAGTTATTTTGCATTTACGATATGTTTAGGTCAAATTTATTTTTAGATATATTTGACTTCTGACCTGATCCATATTCCAAAGATTTTCATGACGATAGTTTAAGTGTTAGCTAACAGACGGATATTAAGTTACTATTGTATTGTATATATTTGGAGCAGTCGTCTGTGTGGGTTAGGATGGCAGATAATCTCTTTGGTGGGTTCTACTGTTCTCCATGCTGGTTCCTCTGATTTTATGATGATTTTTTCTGATTGTTCATAAGTTAACTGACACTTTTATCACTCGAAATGCGAGGAAAAAAAGTTGTCGAGATGGCACTTGTGTACACAAATTGTATTTTTTTAATATAATGATTTCTACAGATAACTCTTTGGTGGTTCTACATTCAATAGTTTACATCTTGGACTGATATATATCTTAACTAATATTACAAAACGGCTTAACAGCTCAACCGATTGTCATGAAACTTTGCTACCACATTATCAATGTTATAGAAAAGGACGTAACGTACCCTTTTACTTCCTCTAACACGAACCTTTCCCTAATTATCTTTGCAATTGATCGTAAATTAATTCAAACATCGATAGTTCGCGAATCGTCATTCGATTAAAGTCCTTGATCGATTAATTTAATTAGACGCTAATCTAAAGGTCGTTTGTATCGATGAAAACAATGTTACACGTAGTAGATAATGATACTTCCTCATTTTTGACGCGATTCTGTTAATGTAATATATGTGCATATGACGGTTGGGAAATTCTTAAGTGAACCATTTAAAAATACTATAAGATTTTAAATTAACATTGTTATTTTTATTATTAAAGTTATACATTTCGGGATATTTACCATGTTTTTTGTCTTGTTTAACAAGACATTCGTAGATAATGTCAAATATCGAGCTCCACCGAACAAAAATAAAAAACATGGTAAATATCCCGAAATGTATAACTTTAATACTTTATTCCTATATATACAGCATAAAACCAGGATAATTTATTGTTTCCAACAAATAATCAAAGATTCAACTATCTTTTAAGAACAAAAAAAAATGCCTCAGAATACTATCGTGAAGTATCAGAAAGATATACATATATGCGATTAAATAGATTTGCGAACTGTAAATGGCCACTTGATAGTACACCACCGAATACAGATATTGGCGCTGTCTTTCACCACCGACCTTTGGATCCAAGAAGTTAATTTCCTTCCCTGTAGTAACTAATACTGTTTCACTCACTCATCAAACTAGAACATATAAGAATTTAAGAAACAGATACGATTTCGTCTCGGGTTCCATGACAGGAGTGATGACTTAAACTAATCGCTGCCGTATGCGTTAGAGAATGGGAAAGTGGACTGGCATTGTAACGCGTTACGTAACGAATCGGTTGGCTGCGATAAGAAAAGTGCGTCCTTAAATGACGGTAACGTACCTGCAAGCCCCAAGCAAGCGTTGCAAATGTCCATGGGTAGTGGTAGTCACTTTTCATCAGGTGAGCCTCCTGCTCGTTTACTCCCAGTAACATAGAAAAATACTACCCTAATAAAAGTTATCACTCCACAAAATTCCCTTGTTTTGGGATATTTTACAAAAGGAATCTAAACACAAATTTATAGTTATCCAATTGCAAGGTATTAAAAAAAACGGTCAAGGAAATTTGCTCGTTACAGGATGTCATTAGTCTTAAGTGTTACCACACCTTGGAACCTTTGGACTTAGTAAATGTTTCATGCGTTTGCCTCAAGGTCATTTTATATATGAATGGTTGCATCGTAAATACAGTTATGGGATATAAAGATATATGCAAAAAATTGCTGGGTTTTAGTTCATCGGTTCTTAAGTCTCTAAGGCGTTTCCAAATCGGTGGTAGATTGTTTTGACAATAGAATAAGTAAGCATAATACTTCTATCCGATAATATTTTAATAAACAGATATGTCATATCCATACTAAACAACAGAAAAAAGTGTGCCGCGCCGGGGACCGTTTATTTTAGTTTATTTTTACATTTCGTTAAAAGTAAAAAGGATAGCTTGAAAAAAACAATAAGTAAAAGGGATAACTAGATGTTTTAATTACGCAAAACGTATTACTACGTAATTATGATGTATTTTAACGTATTACTACGTAAAACATCTAAAGGCAAACGTCCCAATTAGGACGTTTTCTAGTTTTCACTTTTTGCGCGTTAATAACATATCTGTTTACTACAACATCATCGCTTCTCTCTATAATAATATAATAAAATCGAAAGTAGTTCAATTTATCTGCCTGTTGTTCTGTCACGGCCTAATCATTGAACCGAATTTGATGAAATTTAGTATGAAGCAACCTTGAACTTTGAGGAATATAGTCTACTTTTTATGTCCAGCACTGACGAATAATCTCTAAAAAGTCTAAAACCCGAGCTTAGTCGCTCTTGAAAAGAATATTGAATGAAGATTTTTGCCTTTTCGATTAAGTATTGCTGTTTATCTGTTTATTATTATTGTTTATGGAGTCGAGATGGCCCAGTGGTTAGAAGCGTGCATCTTAACCGATGATTGCGGGTTCAAACCCAGGCAAGCACCGCTGATTCATGTGCTTAATTTGTCTTTATAATTCATCTCGTGCTCAGCGGTGAAGGATAACATCGTGAGGAAACCTGCATGTGACAAATTTCATAGAAATTCTGCCACATGTGTATTCCACCAACCCGCATTGGAACAGCGTGGTGGAATATGTTCCAAACCTTCTCCTCAAAGGGAGAGGAAGCCTTTAGCCCAGCAGTGGGAATTTACAGGCTGTTGTTGATGTTGCTGTTTATCGGTAGAATGTTTGATTAGGCTTTACCATTGATACATGAAGGGCGTAAGCGACATACGTCATCCGTCGTAACTGATATTACTACGTACGTAATTGAAGCCGTATTTTGTTTGATAAGCCTCCACACAATGTACTCCACTTGTGTGTTGTAAACATTTTTTTTCTTGATATTGGTTTTCAGACGAGCGTATAGGCCTGATCATCACCGCCCATAGACAAAGGCGCTGTAAGAAACATTAGCCATTTCTTTCGTTTCCAATGCGCCACCACCCTCTGGAAGTAAGATGTTATTTCCCTTGTGCCTGTAGTTAATAACATTGGCTCACTCACGTTCAAACCGGTACACGACAATACCAAGTACTGTTGTTTGGCGGTAGAATATCTGATGAGTGGGTGCTATCTACCCAGGCGGGCATGTATCAAGTATACAAAATGTTTCTGTATGTTCAAATTCCGTAAATATTTCAAGTAATGCAAGTCGTGTAGATATTTCTAACCACTCGTCTTTCATTTCTCACATTCGAATTAATTTCCAAAAGTACCGTATAATGCTTTTTAATGTATTTTTTTTTATATATATGTAAAATTATACAAAGAAATCTTAATTGCGGTTTTAATTAATTTTTGTTTTTTTTTTGTTTTTAGTTTTTATCTTAGAACTTTTTAGATTTAATTGTTTCGAATTAGTGGAGAGTGTGTCGTTATGACCAAGTTCAAAGTCAAGTAGATATAACTACATATTTTTAAGTGCAATGTGAAAACATTTAATGCATAATTTCCACTTGCTTGTATATTTATACATACAGTGTATACATTTTATATTATAAATTTTACAAAAATACACTGGTATTAAAAGCATATTATTCAATACAAGATTTTATAGATGATAAAAAAGCGTGGAGCTTAATACCTTTTGACTTCCACGCAGGATATATTTATTTGAAATTATTGTATTTAACTAACATGACTTTGTATTTAAATAAAACTATTTATAACGGATGAATCGCGTATATTAATTATTTTTAAACATCCCGACGTTTCGAGCACTTTGCAGTGTTCGTGGTCACGGGCAGACTCGACAACAAGAAAATTTAAGACAACATTATGACTTTGTATTTTTAAATGTTAAAAAAGAGTAACTATTTAGTTTCTTGCCGGTTTCTCGGTAGAATCTACTTTCCGAACCGGTGGTAGCTTCACTTATTTGTAAAATGACGATTCAAAAGTGCTTGTAAAATCCTACTTGAATAAAGTTTATTTTGATTTGATTTGAAAATTGCGCGGAAATGGGTTAAAGGTTTGGTCGACATAGCCCATTGTGACTACGCGTGAATCTAAACACTTTTGAGTGTCATTATATTAATTACTAGCGGTCGCCCGCGTCTTCGCCCGCGGCTTCGCCCGCGTAGATAACGGTTCATAATCAGTCTACTAATATCCCCACTGCTGAGGCATGGTCACATTTGAAGAATTACTGCAACCGGCGCTTGGATCTATTGTGATAAACCTCAAATTGGTGATCACAACACCTCAGCCAGACCAACATCAGCCACGAATCTGATGAGGTTCTTAGGGTCGGAGGCCATTATGCCCTCTAATGACCGGAGTTAGAACATTTTATAGTTCTATCTTTTATAGTTTAGGCATCATACTCAAAAAATCAACTTTTTTCCTTTTTTGTCCGAAAAACCCAAAATATCTTACGGAACCCTATTTTTTTTCAAAATAAAATTTAGCCTATGTTATGCGGGATTAATTTAACTTTCGAATGGTGAAAGATTTTTTAAAATCGGTCCATTAGTTTTTGAGCCTATTAATTACAACCAAACAAACAAAGTTTTCCTCTTTATAATATTAGTGTAGATTAATTGTCACCAGCGGCTTTGCTCGCGTTTTAGGGATTGCTTATCATGTCAGACAAAAAAGTAGCGTATGTACTCCCTCGGAGCTCAAGTTTGCTTCATACCAAATGTATTAAGACGTGCTCTTCATTATAGAAAAAGGTATAATAAACCCATAAGATTGTACAACCAATCAGAATACGACGAATTTACGAAAATTGACGTACCGTTTATTGTAAACTTAACTTTTAAGGTCTAGCTATGAGCAAATTATTTTGTACATAGTAACAAATTTCTACTAAACCTTAAATAAATGAGTGCCCAACTACCCCAGCATTGAATGAGACGACTCTGAGTCAGAGGCGGATTTACAAATCTGCCGCTAGTAGGCTTTACAATTTTTGCCGCCCCTACTTTTTTTTGCAACATTTATGGTTTGTGTTCTATCGTCCTTATTACATCGGCTTTTTCCCCTTATTAGTATGATTATAAACTAGGTGATATTTCTGTAGTTACTAGATAATTTTTCGAACCCGCTATGTAGTGACGAGTATACGGATTACGGACGTAATGTGTATACATAATATAATAAGGTTTTTTTTTTAATTTCTGTAAGATAAATTTGGTCTAAATTTGCCGCCCTAGGCTCCAGCCTCCTTAAGCCTATTGGTAAATTCGCCACTGCTCTGAGTACTAGACTTAATATGGTAACTTTTAAGGCACTATGATGTAGCCCGTTTGACGACGTTACTTTTTTTTTAATTAATAAAAAATACATCAACCGTAAGTCGATTGTCAACATTACAAAAGTGAGATGCGAAACGAGTTCTTATATCGCCGCGGTACAGTACGTTCTTAATTATAATATTAATACAATGTACCTCATTGTTCATATTCCCACACGGCAACGGTTCCCTCGTAACTAGTTCGATGTCCGCTTGAATTAGTCATACGATTTGCGGTCGTTAGCATCGCGACTTGTAAGGGACATTTACTGAAAATAGATCGCTCGGATTCTCGTTCGAGTTTTCTTGTTTTTTTTTTTATTTAATCAATGAAAAAAGAAATTGTACAGGTTTGTGCCAGTACGCATTTTTTTTAAATGCTAGTCGTTACTTGGTTTTATATTCTTAGTGGTAGGGCTCATCAGATATTCTACCGCTAAACAACAGCACTCAGTATTGTTGTGTTCTGGTTTGTACGGTGAGTGAGCCAGTGTAACTACAAGCATAAGGGACAACTTCTTAGTTCCCAAGGTTGGTGGCGCATTGCCGATGTGAGGAACGGTAAATTATTAAATGAATATTTCTTACTGCTCAATTGTCTGTAGGTGATGGTGGCCACTTACCATCTAGTGTTGTACCATGTGATGTTGACGGACGAGCATGCCCACATGCATGACATAAAAAAAAATATATAACATGTCTCTAGCGAGATGATTCTTGATTGCAATTTACTAAATTATTGAGATATAACAAAGATTTGATAATTAGAGAGCGGAAAAAAGTTACCGGCCGGCTAGAGAGCGGTATTACGGCTGTACAAGGAAAAAAAATGAAAAACGTAATCAAAATAAAAAAAATCCTATCTAAACTACAATTCTTTTGAATAAACGCGAAGATTCGCGGCGCACCTACTAGTTTTTTGATTAATCCTGGTTTATATTAAAAAAGTGACAATGCAAAAGTGTTTGTAAGAACTAAATCAAACCAAAATATACTTTATTTATTATTGAATAAAGTTTATTTTGGTTTGATGTTATTTTAGCCTTATATCGTTTCTGTTTCTTGGCCTTGTGTAGAATGGAGCTACCCTATTTAACTTCATAGGTGTCGTATCGATTAAACGATTTTGCGTCTATGTGTTAATTCGATATCTTGCCAGAAGCGCTTATGACCCTAATCACAACACTGGTTTTATTAGACCTCTCTAACTCCAATAAATTTAATAGCAAATAATACGCCATTTGTATTTTAATACCCTAGACAGCTAAACAGACAGAGCATAGATGGCCCAGTGGTTAGAACGCGTGCATTTTAATCGATGATTGCGGATTCAATCGTCGTGTGCTTAATTTGTGTTTGTAATTCATTTTGTGCTGGGCGGTGAAGGAAAATAATACACACAAATATCGATAAGCTACAGTTTATCAATATTTTTTGATTGATTGGTTTATAGATTTCTTTTGAAAGAAACGCAATTTAATAATAAGAAAAAATACATAAAACAAACTTGTTTAATCTATACATATAATAAAATTGCAGTGTCTGTTTGTAATATTAAAGAGCCCTTTGTTACTCAATGCATATGTATTTACACGAGGTACTTATACCAAAATAACATTTTTTACAATTTTTGTCTGTATGTTTGTTCCTACTAATCTCTGGAACAGCTGGACTGATTGTGATGGGACTTCCACTGGCAGATAACTGATTTAATAAGGAGTAACTTAGGCTACAATAATAATTTTAACCGACTTTAACAAAAGGAGGTTCTCAGTTCGATTGTTTCTAGGTATGTTTGTCCGCGATTATCTCGCGTTTGGCTTAAGCTATTTGGATGCGGCTTTCAGAAAAGTATTTGTTACATTCAGGAGAAGGTTTTAGTGCTTTAACCGACTAAATAAGAAAGGAGGATCTGTGTTTATCTTTGTTAAATTCAAACCCGTACAAGTTCGCAGGCAGAGCTTGTATGATTTATAAATGAACACAAAACAAGTTATACGACTTTATTAACTTACCCTGAAATTAATTTTAAGACAGTTATAAATACAATTGTTTGAAATTAACGTTTTCCTTAACGGACACTCCGTTTCAGACGTAAATAAATCGTATAATTATTTTAATCTGTTGCATCATCGGCCTGTAAATTTCCCACTGCTGGGCTAAGGCTTCCTTTCAGTTTGAGGATAAATTTTGGATCATATTCCACCACTTTGCTTCATTGATGGGTAGGTACACATGTAGTACTTCATTGGTGTGGCAGAATTTTGGTGATATTAATCTCATGCAGATTTCCTCACGATGTTTTCCTTTACCGAATACGAGATAGTGTATAACCACAAATGAAGTACATGAAAATTCAGTGGTGTTTGCTTTTGGGTTTGAATCGACTCATCGGTTAAGATGCAAGCGTTCTAACCACTGGGTCATCTCGCCTTTTTTTTGACTTACAAACCATACTTTTATTGATAATTTTTTTTTAAATCGAATTTGTAGTATGTTTATTTGGTGGTAGGGCTTTGTGCAAGCCCGTCTGAGTAAGTACCACCCACTCATCAGATATTCTACCGCCAAATAACAGTACTCAGTATTGTTGTGTTCCGGTCTGAAGGGTGAGTGAGCCAGTGTAACTACAGGCACAAGGGACATAGCATCTTAGTTCCCAAGGTGGATTCCCATTGACGATGGAAGGAATAGTTAATATTTCCTACAACTTCATCGTCTACGGGTGATGGTGACCACTTACCATCAGGTGGCCCACACGCTCGTCCGCCAACCTATACCATAAAAAAAGTGAGATTCTTACATATAAACTTACAAAGGTCTTATTATAATATAGTATGCGGAACCAATATAACACAGTAATTTAAATATTGAATGTTAATGTTGTAAACACAAATAAGCGCGTGTAAAAAGTGTTGCACTTATTACGTGCACACACGTACAGAAAAAAAAAACGTAATCTTTCAAGCGAATATAACATAATGTTTTACATTGAAGTGAGCTGTACATTGGATGTGGTAATACTAATAATATATACGAAAGTTACTCGTATGTCTATTCGTTGCTCTCTCACGGCTAGACAACTCTATGGAAGGATGTAGGTCAAGATTTTTATACCTAATACCTTTTTTATGGTATAGTTTGGCGGACGAGCATATGGGCCACCTAATGGTCACCATCACCCATACACAATGACGCTGTAAGAAATATAACAATTGCTTACATTGTCAATGCACCACCAAGCTTGGGAACTAAGATGTCATGTCTCATGTGCCTGTAGTTACACTGGCTCACTCACCCTTTAAACCGGAACACAACAATACTGAATACTGTACTTACCCTGACAGCTATGTGAACCTGGCACCCAACTTTAGAAAATCAAATTTTTGTTAACGCATTCTTGAAGTGTTTGGTATGTAGTTGATTGTAGTGAGAAAATGTTTGTTTGTAGTTTGACCAAAAAACCAATTTGGGTCACCCAAGAATGGCCATCCCCCGGATTTCGAAAAAATCAATTTTAACGGTTGATTTGTATAGGAAATCGTTAGTAGTTGATTGTAGTGAACGAATTTTCGTTTGTAGTTATTTGTTGAATTTTTTTTTTATTTATAATTTTTTTTTTTACTTATTTTTTTTTTTTATTTATAATTTTTTTTTTCTTTAAAGTTAATCGTTATTGAACCTTTTGCCTAAATTGTGCTTCGAAGTAAAAGAATTTTCGATTGTGGTAAAACAGCAGTTGATAAGGAGCAATCACTTCCGTTCTACTACAATCAACAATTCCTTTACTACAAACCTCAACGAGTATCTTTGAGTCGTTTTTGACGTTTGTAGTAGTCGTCTAATCTTCACAATCGGAGTAATTCACTCGGAATCACTCCAAAGCGAGTTAGACTCAAATTGGTCGCTTTTTATAAACTTTCGTTCTACTACAATCAACAATTCCTTTACTACAAACCTCAAAGAGTATCTTTGAGTCGTTTTTGACGTTTGTAGTAGTCGTCTAATCTTCACAATCGGAGTAATTCACTCGGAATCACTCCAAAGCGAGTTAGACTCAAATTGGTCGCTTTTTATGAACGTCCGTTCTACTACAATCAACAATTCCTTTACTACAAACCTCAACGAGTATCTTTGAGTCGTTTTTGACGTTTGTAGTAGTCGTCTAATCTTCACAATCGGAGTAATTCACTCGGAATCACTCCAAAGCGAGTTAGACTCAAATTGGTCGCTTTTTATAAACTTTCGTTCTACTACAATCAACAATTCCTTTACTACAAACCTCAAAGAGTATCTTTGAGTCGTTTTTGACGTTTGTAGTAGTCGTCTAATCTTCACAATCGGAGTAATTCACTCGGAATCACTCCAAAGCGAGTTAGACTCAAATTGGTCGCTTTTTATGAACGTCCGTTCTACTACAATCAACAATTCCTTTACTACAAACCTCAACGAGTATCTTTGAGTCGTTTTTGACGTTTGTAGTAGTCGTCTAATCTTCACAATCGGAGTAATTCACTCGGAATCACTCCAAAGCGAGTTAGACTCAAATTGGTCGCTTTTTATGAACTTCCGTTCTACTACAATCAACAATTCCTTTACTACAAACTACAACAAGCATCTTTGAGTCATTTTCGACGTTTGTAGTAGTCGTCTAGTGTTCACAACCGGAGTAATTCAATCTTCATCACTTCGAAGCGAGTTTGACTCAAGTTGATTGCTCCTTATCAACTGCTGTTTTACCACAATCGAAAATTCTTTTACTTCGAAGCACAATTTAGGCAAAAGGTTCAATAACGATTAACTTTAAAGAAAAAAAAATTATAAATAAAAAAAAAATTATAAATAAAAAAAAAATTCAACAAATAACTACAAACGAAAATTCGTTCACTACAATCAACTACTAACGATTTCCTATACAAATCAACCGTTAAAATTGATTTTTTCGAAATCCGGGGGATGGCCATTCTTGGGTGACCCAAATTGGTTTTTTGGTCAAACTACAAACAAACATTTTCTCACTACAATCAACTACATACCAAACACTTCAAGAATGCATTAACAAAAATTTGATTTTCTAAAGTTGGGTGCCAGGTTCACATAGGTTACCCTGACGGGCTTGCACAAAGGCCTACCACCAAGTAAACTGACGAATAACTAAATGTACCATACGTGTATTCCACCAACTCGCATTGGAACAGCGTGGTGGAATATGTTCCAAACCTTTTCAAAAGGCAGAGGAGGCCTTAGCCCAGCTGTGAGAAATTTACACGCTGTTTTTGTAACCACCTAAAATGCAAACGAAGCCTCGGGCGACAATTATTATATCAGATATATGTACATGTTTCTGTTTGATCTGTGGACGAAATTTAACCACGAAAGACTGTAGTTTGCATTTTATTTTTAAAAAGAAAAATTATATATATCGGCGGCAGCGATGGCTGAGCGGTAGAATGGTCCTTTTCGGTGTTCGTTGGTACGGGGCCCATCACGATGAATTGATATAACACGTGGTATAGCGATAGAAGTTTTATTACGGATTTACAACTTGGTTCTTAAGTAGGTAAACCGACAGTTTCGCCTTGGAGATGTGGGCTGATCAGTTACTCAAACGCAAGTGTCGTTATCCAGTCCCCATACTCTCCAACACGACTCTGTCCACGTGACTTTAACATTCCATGACGTCACCGCGTTTACCCACTACTATAATAATCAAATAAGCTTCTTTTAATCAAAATGATTGACTTTCCACGACATTTATAAAACTTGATGGATATGCCAAACTTCAGTACATGCAATATAGCTACTGTATTAGAATATTATAAATGAAGACCTACGACTCCTACGAGATGCGCTGTGTTCTCTGAATCTATTCTTTCTATTATATTGATGAATTCTTTTTGTTCTATTATAAATGCTCTATTAGAAATGCTTAAGTAAGTTTGTCTGAAACGAATTTAATGAAATTTGTTATAAAGCAATCACTAACTGCAAGGAAGAGATAAAAATCGTTCGATTTTTTTTTATGAAGCCAGAACATATGTAAACAATAATAAATGAATAAATATTGGACAACATCACATCAACATTACTCTGATCCCAATGTAAGTAGCTAAAGCACTTGTGTTATGGAAAATCAGAAGTAACGACGGTACCACAAATACCCAGACCCAAGACAACATAGAAAACTAATAAATTTTCTACATCTACTCGGCCGGAAATCGAACCCGGTACCTCGATACCTCATCCATTTCTGTCGTTGTAATTTAACGTTCTGTTAATTTTCTATGTGTATACGCTATGTAATGCAACGTGTTCTTGCATTGTTCGGTAATTTGTTGCCTTACCGACTTTTGAAAGCCGAGGTACTTGCTTCGATGCTATCTGCGTAATTGAAGTTAATTGCAATTGTTTAATTACCGGTGAAAGAGATGAATAATTCGAAATACTTGAAACGAGTATTTTGATTCGTACAAGTTTATTGATTTGTTTGCCTTGCGTTGGTACCAATTTTGTGAGGTCTTAGTTACAACAACAATTTAAATCAAGTCAAATCAAAATAAACTTTATTCAGTGATATTCTAATAAACAGATATGTTATATCCATACTAAACAACAGAAAAAAGGTGTGCCGCGCCGGGGACCGATTATTTTACATTTCGTTACAAGTAAAAAGGATAGCTTGATAAAAACAATAGGTAAAAGGGATAACTAGATGTTTAATTACGCAAAACCTATAACTACGTAATTATGATGTATTATAACGTATTACAACGTAAAACGACTAAAGGCAAACGTCCCAATTGGGACGTTTTCTAGTCTTCACTTTTTGCGCGTTCATAACATATCTGTTTACTACAACATCATTGACTTTATTCAAGTAGGCTTTTACAAGCATTTTTGAATCGTCACCTTACAATTAAGTGAAGCTACAACCGGTTCGGAAAGTAGATTCTACCGAGAAGAACCGGCAAGAAACTCAGTAGTTAATCTTTTTTAACATTTAGAAAAACTGATATATTATATAGAAAAATTGGATTTTTGTCCCAGTGGTTATGAGATGATAGCAAGGTAGAAAGATAAAGGAAGAGTAGGGACAGTTAGATCCGTAGATGTGCAGATTATTAAAGAGGATTCTTGATTGGAATTTGCTAAATGATTGTGTTTTAATAAAGATTTAATATTAGACAGTGAAGAAAGTAACTGGCCGGTTAGATAGCGGTACTACGGCTGTATAAGAAAAAAAAAGAAGGTAAAGAAAATTAAAGAACATTTTTACTATAAACGTCCAACACGAAGGTTCACGGGAGAGACACTAGTATATATCAACGTTAATTTTATTTAAGAAGTTCGAATATTTATAATTATCATATTAAAAAAAATACATTGGTAAAAAAGGCGTATTACTCGATACAAGATTTTGTAGGTGATAAAAAAGCGTGGAATTAATACCTGTTGACTTCCAGGCAGGATATACATACATGTTTAATTGTATTCTACTAATATGATTGTATTTTTTTTAATGTTGGAAAACAGCAACTACTGACTTTCTTGCCGGTTATTCTCGGTAGAATCTACTTTCCGAACCGGTGATAGCTTCACTTCATTGTTAAATGACGATTCAAAATTGCTCGTAAAAGCTTACATGAATAAAGTTTATTTTGATTTTGATTTTATATATCATGTATATAACTTATCATTATTTTAAACTAGTAGCCCGCGGCTTTTTTCGCGTTCTAGGGTGTTTGTTATCATGTGTCAAACAAAAAAAGTAGCCTATGTCCTTTCATGGAGTTTAAGTTTGCTGTATGTCAATTTTCATGCAATTCTGTTCAGTGGTTTCGCTTTTAAAGACCGACAAACAGGCAGTTACTTTCACAATTATAATATTATAATATAGATTTCGACCAATAGTATGATATTCTGTGACCGATTGGTATGACGAATTGGTTGAATTTGATCTTCCTTTGATCGGATTACAAAAAGAATAGTAAACTAACGGCCTATAAATTGGTGAAGGTCTACTTTTGAGGTATCAATTCCACTGGTGGATTGGAGTTTTCCAAGGCCCCCAATCAGTGCCCAAATGTGTACACATGTACTGTTTTCCAAATTGATGTAAAAAATCGAGTCTATAAAACAGCTTTATATTTCTAACCTGGGTCCGAAACTGCAGTCTGTATATCAGACGGACCTTAATTTATTATGTATTGGCTGGTTTCGAGACGATACAAAGTTATAAAATATTTCTCTAAAGTCAATGACCTTAGTATATATATTCAACGTATAAATAAAATCATTTATAATAAATCAAAATTAGAAAAAAGCTTGTGAACTAAAGATAAAAGAATCTATGAAACTACTAGACCGATTTTAATGTAAGTTTAACAGTTCGCTCATTTGTACCAAAGTGTATAAGTGTACCAAAATTAGATTAAAAGTGATAATCTCATTATGACTTTTAGTTTTCGAGATATTGGTGGACTAACATACACTTATGAAATTATGCACACATGCTTGGAAAGATAAATGGATCATTATACTCAATTTTTTTTTATGACATGGGTGGCAAACGAGCTGGAAGCTCACCTGATGGAAAGTGACTACCACCGCCCATAGACATCTGCAACACCAGGGGGCTTGCAGGTGCGTTGCCGGCCTTGAAGAAAGGAGTACGCTCTTTTCTTGAAGGTTTTCGTATCGGATCGGAAAAACCGCCGGCGAAAGCTGGTTCCACAAACTGGTTGTGCGAGGCCGAAAATGTCTAAGAAATCGCGCTGATGTGGATTTTCAAATATTTATAAATAGTTGTTGTCTTCGTTCGCGTTGAACGGGGTTGGCTGTCATGTGTTAGGCTAAAAAGTAGTCTATTCCCTTCCCTGGAGTTAAAATTTGCTTCAAACAAAGTTTCATGAAATTCGGTTCAGTGGTTTCACAGTGAAAGAGCGTCTGACAGAAAGATGGGCAGAGTTTCTTTCAAAGTCAAAAATCTTTATTCAAAATAGAAGTGATTACACTTTCTTATTGATTGTCATAAAATCTACCACCGATTCGGAATTTAACACCTCAGACCTGAGAAGAACCGGGGAAAGAAATTCAGCGGAATCTATTTTTTTTTTAATGTTTTTTTACATATACAATTTATTTTTAATAATAACACAAATATATTTTTGTTATTGGAAACAGGCTGGAGGCGATCATCTCATTCCCAAGGTGTGCAGTCAACTAGAATTTCACATTTATGATATGAGTATTGATTAAGTTCTACCGATATTACATACATACATACATGTCGAACTGATAACCTCCTATTTTCAGAAGTCGGTTCATAACAAGTAGCGGATTGTCTGGGATAGCACCTCTTTATATTAGTCCTTGACATTTACGAGAATTGTATCGATATTTTGAACCGTATTATAATGAAATAGACGGCGAAATGCTACGGAACCAGTGTCACGATGAGTAAACAAGTTGTGAATAATTAATTAGTATTTTTCGGGTAGGGTGGCCATTATTCTAGCTACTACACAAGGATAGTCCTTGTTGAGATTTGGTTATTATTTTTTTTTAATTGTCTTACTCTTACTATTGGAGATTTGAGTTGATCTTAGATTTGTGCTATTTGATAGTTTAATCTGTTATCAGCGCTTTGAAATCGTATATATTTTCCTAGATTATTGAGAGTACCGTTGGTTTATACTTAATCTAGATAATTGAAAAGTGATTGTAAATGATCCATAGATATCACAAAATAATTTAAATAAAATATCGGTATTTAATATTATAAATGCGAATTTATCTGTCTGTCCGTTTGTCACGGTCAAACCACTGTATCGAATTCGATGAAATTGGAAATAAAGCAAGCTTGAATTCCAATAAGAAACAAATAACGACTAAAAAATATTTAGATATATTTTATGTATTAAAAACGTAAATTAAACAATCAGAAACCCATTTAAATATAAAAAATAAACATCTTTCTTTGTCAAGTAGTTTGCGAAATGGTTATCGTTTAAAAATTCAAGGTCAAAGTTCAAAATCTAGAATATCCCAAAAAACGCTATTCGTTGGTTAATCTATTCTAATATAATTAATGAGTTAGCTCGTTTAATACGTTTTAATTTAGCATTCATACGACATTCCGTTAGATTTACAAAAAATATAAACGTCAATGACAATTTTTTTTTTATTATGAGCTTCGAATGAATTTTCAGGAATAACCTTGTTGATCTTGTGACATTTGTTAGTTAGGATTAAAAAGAAAATTAAAAAAATAACGCTGTGTTTTTTTCGCCGGTTCTTCTCATGTCCGAGGTGCCAATTTTCACACTCTCTTACTCTCCTTAACGAGAAGAACCAGCAAGAAAGTAACGTAAAGTAGTTACTCTTTTCAAACATCTGAAATACAAAGTTACTTTAGTTAAAGACAATTATATGTGTATGTAAATGCCTGTAAGTCATCGAGTATTTGCTCCAGGATTTTTTATGATTACTATATTTAATATTTTTTTTTATTATTAATGTATTTTGAAGGGTTATCATAGTAACTATGGCAAGTAATTTAAGTACAGGTATCGTAATGGAATCAAATTGTTTTTAAATAAATGCAATTTGTTTCAAAGCAATATATAGCTTTTTGGGTTTTACCCACTCAACTGTATGTTATGTACGGATGATTAATAATACCTCCAGCGGATATATATTTTTTATGGTGTGTGTTTTTGGTTTACGTCAGAATTGATTGTACGATCTGAGATATGATCTCAGTGGGCGATAAACATTCTGTTAGATGGAAATCTTCTGTTAATATAGAGTTTTACCAAGCCCTGAATATAGATTTATTTGCCAAATCACTTGGTTATTATGTGGTATCTTCCCTTTAGATATTAACTTCTTATCAATGCCCTGTTACCTTTATTCGATCTTTACTCTAATCTTGATAATGTCCGTTATAATAAAGAAAGAAACGTTTATTATGACACAGTACATACTAAAAGAATAAGAAGTATAAAAAATTTAAAACAAAAGAAAAAATAAAAACAACGCAATGATACTTATCGTGTCCTAAAAGTTACCATTCAGCTTCCAAGTTGGGTTCCAAGAACCCAACGCTGATTTTCAATGGTACCCTGTGTGGTTGTGACGGGCTGTGACAATATATGATATATATTATCATATAAAAAAAACTACAATATTAATATACATACAATATACACATAATAACAATATATAAATACATACACAGGATAAAAAGATTACAGATTACTTCAATGGTCCTAGTTGTCTGTCATTCATTTTGACGACCTCCGTGGTCGAGTGGTGTGTACACCGGTTTTGAAGGATTCGATCCGAGTCGATAGAGATTATCATTAGTTTTCTATGTTGTCTTGGGTCTGGGTGTTTGTGGTACCTTCGTTACTTCTGATTTTTCATAACACAAGTGCTATAGCTCTTAACTTATATTGGGATCAGAGTAATGTATGTGATGTTGTCTTTTATTTATTTATTTATATTTATTCTTTTAATATTTACGAACCAGTGGTGGTGGTCGACATTTAACAAAGTCAAAAGTGCTTTTAAGAATTTTAGAAGCACTTTTACTTGTGTGAAGAACATATTGATGCTGAACAGGCAGTGTCAAAAGAATATACAACAGCTTTCGTCTTACATTTTATTTTCTATAAAATAAAGTAATCTCGCCGCGACTGGTTTATTATTTTCATTTTTAAGCTATACACTTAAAAACTGTCTAACAAATTGTATACGGTTCACTAATGATCGGAGCGATAAATAGGAAGGTTTAAGTGTGTATTAAGATTTTGTGTAAATTGTCCGAAATATGATAGGGATTGTTGGAGACAGAAAATATATGCTGACCAATTGATATGTTAAGATACAAACCTTTTATGTAAGTCTTTCTACTCTTGCAGTCAAGACTTGTACCCAATTTTATTATACATCCATAAAAAGTGTTACTAGGTACACCTAACAACACACACACAAACCTTTTGTGTGTGTGTTGTTAGGTGGAGGTTTAAGGTAAACCTTTTCCGTTAAAGCACCTAAACTTTACACATTTTCTTAAGTTATAGACGATATGGTCTAAAGTCGAAAAGTCTTGGGATTGTATTTTACTTATAATGATGGATATGTACAGTTTACTTTTTTGTCTTAGTATGAGTTTATCCAAATGTTTTTTGTCTCACTTGAAATGCACTTTGTGTTAAAAAATTCATCCTCCAAAGATTGTCCTTTTTTATTATTATATAGGTTGGCTGACGAGCATATGGGCCACGTGCTGGTAAGTGGTCACCATCACCCATAGACAATGACGCTGTAAGAAATATTAACTATTCCATACATCGTCAATGTGCAACCAACCTTAGGAACTAAGATGTTATGTCCCTTGTGCCTTTAGTTACACTGGCTCACTCATCCTTTAATATATCCCTGCAATACAATATAATATATTTGCAAAATTAAATAATATATATGCAAAATGAAAGCGTTTAAAATAAAAAATGACGAACGCATTTATAACATTAATTAGGTTATGTTGTCCTGATATACCGTTGTGAACGAGGAAAATAATTTCCGTCGAGAATTCCGTGAAAACAAAAATCCGTTAATATTCTCACACATTTGTGTTTAGTCATTTCGTTTTATTAATTGTCTGTTAAATACTTGACGTTCAAATTAATTGTCCGTGAACGGAAATGGGCTTACTAATTTCAAAGGTGATTAAGTTGTACGGTTTTGTATGATTTCGTTGATAAACCTACGATTGTGGTATCGGAAATAGAAGTCGCATTTTCTTTTTCATTTTTAGGAATTAAATTCAAGAGTAGTGAACTGACTTGGTGTGAGTTCTGTGTTGGTATCAGCCGCTCATCACTTATTCTACCGCCAAACTTATATTGTCTGCGATAAGTGATTGTTATCCAGAGTAAATCAAGGTAAAAGTAAAGTAACAGCCTGTAAATTTCCCACTGCTGGGATAAGGCCTCCTCTTCTATTAAGTTTGGAGCATATTCCACGACGCTGTGCCAATGCGGGTTGGTGGAATGCACATGTGGCAGAATTTCGATGAAATTAGACACATGCATGGTTTCCTCACGATGTTTTCCTTCACCGTCGGCACGAAATTAATAAAAACACAAAATAAGCAAATATACATAGTGGTGCTTGCTTGGGTTGGAACCCGCAATTATCAGTTAAGATACACGCGTCCTAACCATTGGGCCATCTCAGCTCAAATGCAGGTACAACATAACAACTTAATTCCTAAGGTTGATGGCTCATTAGCGATGTAAGGAATGACTATTAATTCTTATAACACCAGTGTGTGTCTATTTTATATAAATCCCTACCAATTTATAAAAACCATATATCTACGACTACGGTCGACTAGATGGAATCCATTTTGTCCAGCCCACCCAAGTCACCCATAATTCTTAGTTGAGTCTTCATTGTCTCGAATGATTAGTATATGCAAAGATTTTTCATTGAAATCGGTTCAGTTATTTCGATGAATAAACCTCGTTAAGTACATCGTCTACGTTGCAGATATCTCGAGCGATATGAAGCTTTAATATTTTTATTAAGACTTTTTTTTATTGTTATTTATTAATGGTTTATTTTATTTATATCAGTGACTGTTTTCTGTAGTGTAAAGCTAAAGATTAATACAACAATTAATCAGTGATAATTATTATATTAGTTTCTGAAACTGAATAGACTATTCCAATTACAGATTGTCCGAACAGTCTCTTGGGAATAAAGCCAAGCTCTTTTTGTCTCCTCAAGATATAAGCTTTTTATTGCCTTAGGTGCACTTTACCTCTCATTTCCTCTTTACACGCCAGATAAGCGTGTAAAGATAATCTTCTTTTATAATACACGATAAAAAAAAATATTTCAAATATCGATCATTCGATTCTAGGTGTAAAAAAGAGGTTTTCATAAAATCATTAATATATTTATTTATAATATAACACTATTCCACTTAACATAGAGATTATGAGCATTAACCATACTGTAATTATATACAAAGAAAAATTTTAGCAGCAGCAGCATTTCCCAGTTGAAATCCGATATTCTGGTCAAAAAATGTACCAGCTCTCGTGTCACCAATAAGGCGAGGTGTACTCCTAATCCAAGATCTAAGTGTTTCCACTGTAAGTTACACAACAGTAATAATAGACATACATAACTTACATAACAAGTTACGCGGTGTTTCTTTGAAAGAGAGTGTATTTGTCTTCCATTCCATGGTCTATTTATTTACTGGGGCATAACTATGATGTATTTATATAAAGTATATAAAATAAATAAATATTGGACAACATGGCATACATTACTCTGATTCCAATGTAAGTAGCTGAAGCACTTGTGTTATGGAAAATCAGAAGTAACGACGGTACCACAAACACCCAGACTGAAGACAACGTAGAAAACTAATGAACTTTTTCTACATCGACTCTGCCGACAATCGAACCCAGGACTACGGAGTGGCGTATTCTTAAAAACCGGTGTACACACTCAACCAAGGAGGTTTTCGATATATAATTCATTTATTAACATATCTTTCCAAGTGTTTCGATACTACGTATGGTATAAATAATTAATTTTTATAGCATTTCATGAGCTTCATACAGTCCGTGATACGACTGTGGCATTTTAAGAGATTGCATTAAAAATTTATTACTTCAACATCCTGCCTTTGTCTTTACTCGCATCGGTAACCGTCGCAGCTTTGATTGTATACAAGCTAATACCCTGGATTCGTATGTAATCATTAAATAAAAAAAATAACAAAAAGAAAAACCGCCTCAAACAAAACACTATTTCAAAACAAATTAATATGTACTAGAAAGGAAAAACAATAATTACGCATTCAAAATATTTTTTTGGAGTTCTCCTAAGTAAATTAAATGGAATTATTAGACTAATTAAAAGTCGATTTACGATTATATAATGTAGTTACAATTATATAATCGTAAATCGACGATATTTGGAGCCGGTGTCAGCCATGGGCACGCGGCCCAACAATCAAAAGCGATACGAGTCCCTTGATTGACACAGTATCATATAAAATGTCATTTGTAAAAACATATGTCTAAAATATAAAGTATTCTCGTATTACTTTTTGCTAGATATGTTGTAGGGTTTTCTTGGATGACACCGACTCCATGAATAACAGTATTTTTATTCAGATGAATGTAGTCAGAATGAATACTGACTTTACAAAAAATAAAAGAAATTGCCTAAATAGTTATAAATATGATACTTAATTTAATGAATATTCGAACAATCGTTTTATCCGTTTCGTCAGCACTGAGTAAATAATGATACGTATTTTATATTAAAACAGATACATGTATTCTGATAATTTATTTACATATTACATGCGTGTTTCTTATACCTCTGCTATATTATGCATTTTAAACATATATTAATACATCTGTATTTATAAAACAACACTATTCCATATAGTTTATATATCCATATGAATTTTAGTTCCGAAGTTCACAACATGGGTGATATTTTGAAATGGTTATTTTTCATGATTTAAAATGCATGGAGCATTTTAAATCTCAATATGATGTCATGTCAATTTAAGGTACTCCTATTGGAATAAGATATATACTATATTATATTATCATATAATTAAATTCGAGTGTGTGTTTTTAATATTAAAATACCTGCTTTTTACGTAATTCATAGGTATGTGAGATGGCCCAGTAGTTAGAATGCGTGCATCTTAACCGATGATTGCGGGTTCAAACCCAGGGTTGCACCACTAAATATATATATATATATTAATTTGTGTTTATAATTCATATCGTGCGCGGCGGTGAAGGAAAACATCGTGAGGAAACCTGCATGTGTCTAATTTCATCGAAATTCTGCCACATGTGCATTCCACCAACCCGCATTGGAACAGCGTGGTGGAATATGATCCAAAACCCTCTCCTTAATGGAAGAGGAGCCGGAATGTACAGGCTGTTACTTTACTTTTTTTACTTAATAAATGTATGTATACACGATACATATATGGCAGTAACATGTCTTGCAATTTTTGTCTGTCTGTTTGTTCCGGTTAATCACTAGAACGATCGTTCAATTTTGACGGGACTTTCACTGGCAGATAGATGATGTATGTAAGGAGTAACTTAGGTTCCAACAGTAAGTTTTTTTGTTAGATTCAAATGCGTAATGTCGCGGGTACAGCTAAGTTATCTTTAAAATATAATAAAAAGCATTTTTTTAAAGGATTTGTATGTCTTTTTATACATTTTATAGACGTACAGACGTTTCAGAAACAACATATAGTAGCAACATACACTCAAGACGTTACAATGAGGTATTGTTACTCTAAATGTTCCTGTTATAAATGGTCCTTATACAGAACCCGATAATGTCAGAGCCGAGATAGCCTAGTGGAACACGTGATTAGTGATAGCGGGTTCAAATCCAGTCGAGTATCTTGTGCCTTATTGCTTCTCGTGTTGTAATTCACTAGACGTGATAAGTTGACGTTTAATTTAATACTGACTCGCCCCGGCTACGCACGGGTGCAATGCTGATACTAAATAAATTACAGATATGTTCCTGTTTCTTTACTATATTGTACACGTATTATATAAAAGATCGTCCTATCGAATCATTATATCTATTAAATAAACTGCATCAAAATCCGTTGTGTAATTTAATGATCTAAGCATACATAGGGACAGACAGCGGTAAGCGACTTTGTTTTATGCTATGTAATGATGATAATGATGATAGGCATTTCATAGCTGTGTCACAGTTACGCAAAAAGGTCCTTCTCTAAGTAGTAGAGCCATCACTAACATAAGATTCAATTATGTACTAATGGATAAGGTTCTCAATCTTTTTGATAACGTATGGGATAAATTATAATAAAAATTGTCTGAAAGTCGCGATGGCTCAGTGGTTAGAACGTGAGAATCTTAATCCATGATTGCGGGTTCAAACCCAGGCGAGCACTACCGAATTTATATGTGCTTAATTTGTGTTTATAATTTATCTCGTCCTAGGCATATCGTGAGGAAACCTGCAAGTGTCTAGTTTCTTAGAAGTTCTGTCACATGTGCATTCTAGCAACCCGCATTGGGTGCGTGGTGGAATATGTTCTAAACCTTCTTCTCAAAGGGAGTGAAGGCCTTAACCCAGCAGTGGGAAATTTACGGGCTGTTGTTGTTATTGGGATAAATTATGCGATCAATTTAAGACATAAAACGTCGAATCCGCTGTCTTTGTTCTCGACTATCGACTGTGCCGTCTGGTCTACGCCCCCAGTTTAAAGGAACTTTAGTGTCAATTTAGCAAAACCGAACCGAACATCTATAATTGGATTCGAACAAACAATATATAATGCATTCGTAACAATTTCAACCTTATCTCGTTTTAATTGAAAACTTATTATTCAGTGACCCGATGTTAAATATCATTTCGATGTAATCCTATTGGACCTTAAACTCTATGGTATTGTGATAGAGTTGAAAATGATTCGTCGTTGTCGGATTATGACATTTAAGGCCTTAATCTCGGTTGGAACACCGCCAAAATTCCGTTAGTAGTCATGTACACGTGATGACTATTACCTTAGTATGTTTTTTTGTAAACATTGCATTCCGTTTTACGCAAATCGTTGTTATGATTTGTCTGTTATGAGTTTTGTTGACGACTGTTCAACAAAGGAACGTAATGTTATCAAGTGTGATATTTTAATATGCCGTCGTAACTTGTAAATGATTAAAAAGATTTGGATATATGACACAAAGTTTGAAACCATAAATCATTTAGTGTAACATGGGACATATATTTTTCTCATAATTAATTCAACGTGCCAGGGCAATCGTTTACTGTAATTTCTACTATTTTGATATATATTTTAACAGTTACGTAACTGGAAATGTGCCACTGTTGAGCTAAGGCTTTCGTATGCCCCAATGTATGCTTCTTATCTTGGAGAAATGGATTGGAGTATTTTCCACTAATAGCGATCTTGCTGGTCGAATGCGGTTTATGCATTTAGCAGATTTTCCACCTAACAACGGTATTAGCGAGAACTAGGTCATTAGTTAAGATTCTAGTAAAAGTGTTCACTAATTTGGAGAACATATTCCAAAAAAGAGCAAAAATCTTGATCATCTGGATTTGGTACACTTACGACTAGTCGATTTAAATCATTCCTTTTTAGGAATACTTTTGCTGATGACATTGCTTACAGCAACCAAATGGCTTAAGTAAGTGAAGATATAATATTCTCTCGATTAAAATCTAAATACCTAGAGGATGGGACAGCGTGATGATCTGTCTGAACTTTGCAGTATTGGTTCGTATCAGTGGGTTGTTTATCAGTATGGAAGCTGTATAAGATCTCTATTGGTGATAAGGAAGCATGTGCGTGCTATTTAATTGACTAATGTTCTGTTTAAAGTTACTAGACCATGTGATGATAACTTATCACTATTGCCAAATCAAATCAATTCAAAATAAACTTTATTCAAGTAGGCTTTTAAAAGCACTTTTGAATCGTCATTTTACAATTAAGTGAAGATACCACCGGTTCGGAAAGTAAATCCGGCACCGGCAAGAAACTCAGTAGTTACTTTTTAACATTTAAAAAATACAAAGTAATGTTAGTTAAATACAATTATTTAAATTAATATATCCTGCTTAGAAGCCAATAGATAATGGCGCCTTAAAAACCATTCCTTACATCGCCAATGTGCCACTAACTATGGGAACAATGATGTCCCTTGTAACTGTAGTTATACTGGCTTACATACCTTTCAAATTACTAAGTATTGCTACTTAGTGGTAGCATATATGATGAGTGGGTGGTACCTGGCACGGGTTTGCACAAAGTAAAACCATGTATGTTTGCACGTTTTCGAATCTGTCAAAGTAGATCTCCTAAACTTTCAAAGTTATCAGTCATGTGTTATTATTTCTAATTTCGTACGTTGATTGTGTAGCGGATACACGTGAATAAACTCACGCTTATGTTAAAAGCATAGTATGACAAAACTTAGATGTATCATCGGCAATTTTCGTAAAACCGATCACATCCGAATTGAGTTCGCTATTCTAAATTAGCAATGTTTATTTTTTATGTGAATATGATCTTTACACAAACGTGATAACTTGTAATGTCATATGACCTGATATATTCGTCAATTTTACACGTCGATTTGCTTTCTCGGGTTGAACTGACGCGGGAATCTATAGCGACGAATAGCGTCGAATGGCGTGATACGAAGCTATTTCTGTTGGTTGTATAAATCGGCGGTAATCGGTTTTGTTGAATTTGCCGATGCTACATCTAAGTTGTGTCGTACTATACACTAATCTCAATTGGGTACCACAGTTTCCTGTTTATACGATTTTATTGAGTGTGTGTATTAAGACAAAATATTTATACTGAATTGAATACTATTGCAAAAAAATCGGTTTACAAAGGTGGCTTTACTTCCCAATCAGCAGTTTCTTTAAGTTTAATATTTTTTTTCTCTCCCCAGTTTCTCCCTCGTTGAATTTCAAATAAGTCGGCGTATTAAGTATGCATTTCAGGCTGCGTAAAAATAAATATAAATAAAACACATTGACAATAAATATAAACAAAAACAATACACATATTAACAAAGAGCCAATTTGGCCCAGTGACTAGAACGTCAGTCTTGATCACCATTGATTTTTTATGTGCTTGATTTTTGATGACGTTTATCTCGTGTTCGGTTGCGGAGGAAAACGTCGTGAGGGTACCTGCATGTGTGTAATTTCAATGATTCTCCAACCCAGTCCAGCTGTGGCCCATTAGCTCTGCTTTTAACCTACATATGTAATTAGTAATATCTTGTCCTTAAAAAGAAGGAAAATCATTGTTACATATGCTTTGCTTTGTCTGATCTTCACTATATATTATAAAACAAGTCACCCGGCCGTGTCTGTCTGTATGTTCGCTATGAACTTCAAAACTACTGAGCGGATTTTCGTACGGTTTTCACTAATAGACAGGGGGATTCATAAGGAATTAAACATGTCGAAAAAAGCAACAGAAAAGTATAAATAAATGTTATATATAAAAAAAGCTATGTCCCCATCCCGTGTAAAGCTGGAACGGGCCGTTAGTGAGATTATAAATATTACAAAAAAAGGCAAATAGAGTGCGCGGAACTCTAAAGTGAAGCAAGAAAAGCGAAAACAAAATCAAGACCGACTATTATTATAAAAATATGCACGTATTCTAAAATTGATATTCCTCTAACGGAAGCAGAGATGGTGGGAAATTCAACTATTCATTAATTTATTTATAATATCCGCTAAAACAGCATATAAAATCTATTATTAATAAAAAAAAAATATGCTCCACATCCCGTAAATTGCGTGCCAAGTAGAGCATACGCCGTTGACAGTTTCCGAAGTTGTTACGGTTAATGACGTTGTGTTTGATGCTTTTAAGAAATACAAAATAAGTTTTTATATAAATTGTCTTAAGATTTTTTTATCAATGTTATAGAACATAGCGTTCATCTATGGTTAATATTTATAATCAATTTATTTTCAAAATGTCAACGGTATAATTAGTTGGCAGAACAATATGATTTTGTTATAAAAATATATTTTACTGTTAATTTTAGTGTATATAATCGTTTAGAACTTAATATTTTTAGGGATTAGTAAGTTAATTTGAACGAAGGCTTTAGATATAAAATGAAAATGAGCTGCTGGTGTCTTGTGTAACGTAGAATCAAATTCCAGATCAGACTAATAGCAGTCCAGACCCAAAAAATTGGCGGAATTTAAATACCAAACACTAAGAAAACACCTACAGGTGTTGGTTCCGCTCTTGAACTTCGATCAAAATTTCTCAGTATCAGTTTCAGAGTAATGTAGAATGGTAGAATTAATTCTCAAAGAGAGAGCATTAACAAGAGCAGTTTGTCCAGCCGTGGGAAACATTCTCCGCTTTATTTTAGTATAAAAAATATTCCTACGTAACAATTTCGTATAACTATTATAAGTTTAAACAATCTTTAACAACGTTCTTCGATGTCCGAACATTTGTTATAAACAGATTAAAAAGAGGCTGAACAATACCTAAATTGTTTGTTGAAAGAGAAAGTAAGTACTGATTGAATCGACAGATACATTATCATTTAAATTGATCTTATACAATCTTTTCCACGCTGATAATTATAACAGTAACAGTTTTTTTATTAAGACATTTTTTGTATCCGGCTACATCTGATGTACTAATAGTGTTAGCCGATTTTTGGCCCAGTGATTATGGGACGAAAGCTGCATGTAGAAAATCGGTTATGGTCTCGTTTTGAAGTGCTCAATCATAGATGTGCTGGAAAATAAAGAAAGATTATTGATCGCCTTTTATTAAATTGTTGTGATTTAACAAAGATTTAATATTGAGGGATAAGTTACTGGTCGGTTAGAGATTGGTACTACTGAGTTTGATGGGTTTAATATGCACGCGTTGTAAGCGCTGTTCCATCTTACCAATTATCATCGTACCACGTATCTGGAAAGTCAACATTTTGGAATTGCCTCACTGCTGGGATACGGCCTATGCTCTACTAGTATTTGCCCGCGGCTTTGCTCGCGTTTTTGGGTGCTGGTTGTCATGTGTTAGGCAGAAAAAGTAGCCTGTGTCCTTTCTTCGAGTTCAAGTTTGCTTAACATCAAGTTTCATTATGATTTTGGCAAAGCGACAAAAATACATAGTTACTTTAACATTTATAATATTAAAATAGATATAAAAGTCAAGGTTTGCGATTATTCCGCTACTCTGCTTGAATGCTGTTTACTGAATAGAGTTGACAACATTTCACAAGAATCGTTTTCCTCTTGATGACTACCTAACGCAATTTAAACACATGAAATGATTCGCAATCATCGGTAAAGATGCACGTGTGCTAACCGCTGGAACATCTCAGCGTAAAATATTAAGACGTCATCCTAACAAAGCCAATGTCACACGTGTTTGTCTAGGTATATAATGATTCACGTGTCGAACGATCTTATAAGTTTTGCTAACAAAAGATAAGTCATTTACTGGCGCGAGTCTTTTGTTTTTCATAATAAAGATGTAATACTAGCTGTGTCCGCGACCTTGTACGCGTTTGAATTTAACGAAAAATATTATTGTAGCCTAATTTACTACTTATTATATAAGTTATCTGCCAGTGAAACTCCCGTCAAAATCAGTCCAGCTGTTCCAGAAATTAGCCGAAACAAACAGATAGACATTATAAAAAATGGTTTTTTGGTATATGTGCCGTGTATACATACATATACATTGAAAAAAAAGGTCTATTTTAATATTAGAAATGACACTTTTGGTAGCACATACGTGCCGTGGTGGATATATAGTTTTGAGGCTTATTCTCGGAGGGCATTACAATTTCAAACTAATAGTAGCTTCACTTAATTGTAAAATGACGATTAGAAAGTGTTTGTAAAAGCCTACTATTTGATTGTATTTAAAACATAATATGTATCCTTTATTTACTCTTGGAATGTACTATATACTTTTATTTATAGACCGTAAAAATTGTCTTAAAGCGATATCTCTACTAAGCGATATTGTAATGTCTATCTTCGATAGTATTGTTATTTAATATAGAAAAAGCTTTGTGCAAGCCCTTCTGGGTAAGTACCGCCCATTCATGCTATAATCTACCACTAAGCAGTTACACATAGTGCTGTTGTGTTACAGTTTCAAGGGTAAGCCAGTTTAATTACAGGCACGAGGGTAATCTCAGTTCTCAGGGTTGGCTCTTAGCGATATAAGGCTTTTTTTTATTTTACGGCCACAATGTAGTTTGTCTGTCCATCTATCTATACTATATGTATATGAACTAGGTTTCTCGTTATTGTGTCATTTACCTACCCTTTATGTCATACAAAATCAATACAAAGTATTGGTGCTTTGTAGTTGAATATTTATAAGTGACTGGCACAGACTACAACGAGCTTTAAAAAGTTCTACCTGTTTAATATGTCGGTATTATACGATACGTAATATTATTATTGTTTCATGAAAGATTGTTTCATAAAAGTAAATACTACAACTTGTAACCTGATAAGGTAAACAATGTGTTTCTGGTCGTATTACTAAAAAAAATGTCCTCTATATAGTCGTATCATAATTAATATTAAAATGAATAATTAATTCAGTATCGAATACACAGTACGTAATACGAGTGACCAAAGTATTTTCTCTCGATACGCGCTAGTGGTTACAAATCGTTGTGTCGTGACGCTCTGAAGTCAAGTCTGTCGTTTGTTTCAGAATTAATTTGAATAATCCACAATTTCATTATTTTCTGCTAGACTAGTTCTCGGCCCCGCCTTCGATTACCCATTGTTCGCTAACGGTGTGTGTGCGTTGTATGATAAATGATAATGGGAGTATAGAAGATCGTATGTAACTCGGGACGCGCCCGACTTCGCCCGGAAACAATTTAATAATGAAGAATATTATAAGATATAATTATTATTATGTCTTCTTTTTCTTTTTTTTACGTTATAGGGGGCATACGAGCAGGAGGCTAGCCTGATGGAAAGCGATCACCACTGCCTAGGACATCTGCAACACTGGGGGGCTTACAGGTGCGTTGCCGGCCTTTAAGGAAGGAGTACTGCTTGAAATAAAACTAGTTATAACGGATTTGAATCGCGTATATTAATTATTTTGGACATCCCGACGTTTCGAGCACTTTACAGCGTTCGTGGTCACGGGTCTACCCGTTGGGTTGAGTCTACCCGAGTCTAACATTATAAGGAGTACGGCTCTTTTCTTGAAGGTTGTTTCTTGAAAATCTTAAGACATTTAGAATTGGTAAATTAGTTACACATACAATGATTCATAATTAAAATTGCGCGTTTACATATACATCATAATATATTTGTTTTGATTGATAAACGTATACGTCATTAACGATTCGACGTCGTACGATTTTTGTTGACTTCAAATAGGTGATTGTTGTTTCAGCATTTAATTACGCCTAGAATACTTTTTAAACCTGACATATGACATAGACCTAATAGATTGTCAGTAGCAAATATGACTCTATTGATATATAGTTTAAAATCGAAACTCTATCGTCATATCTACATCCATACTATATACAATATTCAAGAAACAATTTGTCTTGTATACGAATAGTAAGATTGTATATGAGGCAGAAAAAGGTACATATGTGGATTGGAATTGCTTTAATTTCAGCCGAGATGGCAAAGGTTAGAACGCGTGCACTTAACCGATGATTTCGGGTTCAAAACCAAGCATCACTGAATTTTCGTGTGTCTATTTGGTGTCGTGTGTCGTGTGTCATCTCGAGTTCGACAGTGATGCAAAATATCACGAGGAAACTTGCATATGACTAATTTTAACGAAATTCTGTCAAAGAGCAAAAGCATTGGGCAATTTACAGGCTGTTTACGGTAATGTTTCATTACATATAATTTAAATTGTTTTAAATAATCAATATTTTATGTATGTATGTGATAGGATCTTTTGAACGACCCTTATATTTTCTTCGTTAGTTTCGCAGTAAAACGTTTTAAAAACATTTTATGAGATACCAGTTGTCGCCCGTTCCTTCGCTAGCGTTTTTCGTTTTGTCGTTGGTGGTTTTATTAGATAAAAAGGTAGCCTGTATCCGTCGTGTGTTACGGTTATTATTACGCTTTTTTTTTCAGTTCGACAGAGAGACAGAGTTACTATCGCGGTTATAATATATATTAGTATAGACTGGTTTCCTTTCGAAGCTTCGTTCGGGTACAGTACGAATTAAAAAATAATGATTGATCGTCAATGATCATTTTCGCATAAGAAATGAATAAAGATTCATGATTTTGACGTCATTTAATTCGGTTGTGATCGGTTTTACGAATTTTGCCGATGCTAAATCTTAATCGTGTCGTACTAGACCTTTATCTTTCTTGTACACTTCACTACGTCTATAAAACTGCATGATCTTTATGACAGAAAATTTTTTTACAAACAAACCGCTAACCGCACTTATAATATTAGTTCAGATTTTGTTGCTATTCTTTTATTTTTTATCATACAAACGTTGTGTATCTTTTGTTTTGAAGTATTTTCTTTGAAATCAATCGACTTGCTAGAAAATTGTTTCGAACTTTGACGATACGACTGTTCCAAGATTGCAATTTATATTTGAGACTTGAGATGTTATGCTGGGTATCCGAAAAGGAAATATTGGCAACCACTGTGATGTCGATTGGTACCTACAGTTGCCAAGGGATAATGTGTATCGTGCTTGTAAGTTACAAATGGTAAACAATCTTTCTAAAGTATCTATATAGTGTGTAAGTCGCAGGGACGTTATGGCCCGGAACCGTAAAAGAAAATATCCGGAATTGAATCTATGGGAAAATATTTATTATAATTTCGTTTTCGAATATTTTTATACTTTTTGTTAACATAATAATTAATAACATTAATTGCTTAAATATATACAAATATGAACTAAAACTAGTTACCGTACAAAATAATAATGACCGCGTGGCATGGTGGCAAGAATGCTAGCTGTATTTCCCCCTTGAATCGCAATTCCGATCCTCTGGGCATCCTTTTTATACTTAAATAGAGTGAGATGATATTATTGTATTTTTAAGCTGTTTTTTGTGATTCTACCTAATACTTAATTAAGTTAAGTTGTGACCTTGTAAGTTTTTCTTTTGCAATTTATAATATCCGTAATTGAAACTATTCGAAACGATCGAATTATCCGGAATAATTTCGTAACCGTATCTGAAACCGGTTGAATATTAATCATATATCCGTTTTCAGCTGAAATTATATATCAACAACATCCCACGTACATATGTACATATGTAAAGACAAACCCTTTCCTCCTCTATTTGTCATTTTAATTTGAACTACGAAAATACGAGATGAGAAAATAATGTACTTGTATAAGTACGATACAAATTAGATGTAGCATCGGAAAATGCAATGGAATGAAAATAAAACCGATTACTGCCGATTTACACAACTGACGAATATATTAGGTCATATGATATTACAAGTTATTACGTGTGTGTAAAGATCATATTCACATAAGAAATGAACATTGAGAATTTGGGATAGCGTCCTCAATTCGGATGTGATCGGTTTTACGAATTTTGCCGATGCGACATCTAAGTTGTGTCGTACTATATGTTTTCTTCAAATTTTCAATGGAAGTATTCTAGTTATATGTCAAAACAGTAATTGGCAAATTTTTACCGACCGCACCTTTAGATATCATGTGCAAGTATGATTATGAACAAATCTGATTGTGACGTAAGCAATGTCATATCTATCATTCTTTTTTTTTAATTATAGCAAAGGTTAGTCAGTTATATAACAAAGGTCGGACTTAGATCGGACTTAACAAAGATTTTTTTAAATCCCAAACGTATGTGTATTGTTAATGTTTTTTTTTGTTTAATGTTATGCAATACTTTATAATATATGTGAGTTTGAGTAGAAAAATAAAAGTATTATAATGATGCGGCTTCTACATAAATATGTATGTCTGTTTACATTAATTGAATCGACATGGCCCAGTAGTTAGAATGGGTACATCTTAATCGATGATTGCGGGTTCAAACGCAGACTAACCACTGAATTTTCATTTGCTTAGTTATTGTTTATAATTCATCTTATGCTTGTCTATTTTTTTCCGATCCACCGATCCGCATTTCAGCATCGTGGTGTAATGTGTTCCTAACCTTTTCTTAAAAGGGAGAGGGCCTAGCCCAGCTGTGGGAGATTTAAAGGCTGCTACTATGTATTTACATTAAAGTATGTTGTTAAACGGTTGTCTGTACTTTAAAAAAAATAAACAAAATGATAAAATTTTGGTCTTTTGAACATTTTGACTTAAATACCAAACCTATTTGTAGTTTTACTTTTATAATACACTTTGAAAGTACTAGTGTGTCCCAATAATAAGTCCAATAAATCTTATACTACAAACAATGTTTTTGTCAACAAAATACATTGTTTGTTTTTGGTTTAGTTTTAGCAAACCAATTATTTCGAAAAAGTCACGTAGGATAAGTTAAAAGTATTTCTGTACGAATGCTTCGTGCATGATATATTATTGATGACTTAACAGTTACCTTGTTTCGATATTCGATGCATTATTAATTTTTCCGAATTCACTCATACCTTTGTGAAATTAAAAAAAAAAAGTGACAGCAGCTAGAGGCGGGAAAATTTGACAGATGATTGTATTCACAGATACAAGATTATAATTCTTATGAGACTTTGATAATGACTCTGTGGTTTTGTAAGTCCGTCTGGGTGGTACCAAACCACGTACCACGTACAGTAATCTACCAACAATTGCAATACTTGGTATTGTTATGCCTTGAGAGTTGTGTGAGCCAGTGTTGCTACAAGCGTAAGGGACATGACATCTTAGTTCCCAAGGTTTAGAGGAAATATTTTGACAGTGCCAAAAGATCGAGATTAACCATCCACATATGTATTTGCCTATACTAATCTATAGATGTAATAAAATTGAAGTGTCTGTTTGTAATATTAAAATAGGTCTACAGATACACGGTACATATATAAAAAAAAAACATGTTTTACAATTTTTGTCTGTCTGTTTGTTTGTTCCGGCTAATCTCTGGAAACGCTGGACCGATTTTGACGAGACTTTCACTGGTAGATAACTGATATAATAAGGAGTAACTTAGGCTACAATAATATATTTTTTTGTTAAATTCAAATGCGTACAAGGTCGTACAGCTAGTAAGTCTATATGATAATTTGCAAGAGAATCTTATTTCGAAATATTTCCATAGATATAATTGGATCATGGGCAAAACGTATTTGTACATTAATCTATTATCTTAAGTAGGCATTGATGACATCCATTCAGAACCTTGATCTTTGATTGTACGAAATTTACGATTCTCCCCGAACCTGTATCATTCATATGTAAATTATAATAATAATATACCTGTCTCTTTTCCAGGTAGTAAGGCGAGAAAGGGAAAACGTAACGTAGTCGCCAGCATTGTGTCGTATAGACAGATCGCCGCTGCCCATTGTCGAGAGGACGTGTTTTCGGTGTTGTGTGTCGTGACAGTGTTTTCGATCTATAATATTTCGTGCGTAATCTTCCATAGTGCTTAATAAGTGATAATAGTGTCAAAAATATTAAATAATTCCGTTCCTAAAACGCTCAAACGAAACGCTCTATAAAAACAGTTCCTTTAAAATGGCTAGTGACTTAATCGTAAATATACGTCCATACAATAAATTGATGTGCTTTTACAAGTGAAAAAAGTGTTAGATTAATTCATTTTTGGGTGTTATTACCGCGATGTGGAATTGATTTAATAATTAGTAGTGTACAGCTCCATCTGTTGTCGAGTGGCGATGTTCGCTTAGAATGGAGGCCGGTTTTATTCCGGTTGGTGCGGCGGGCGTTGGTGGCAACGTTCCGCCGTCCGCCGTCGTGGCGCCAGCGGTGAATGTCATACGCGCGCCTGGCTTGAAGCGCGGGAAAATGGAAGAAGCTATATCGGACCGGGTGAGTTTGTTTTTTTTTTTTTCGCGTAATTTACAAGGCTCATGTTAAATGTTTTAGAGACGTATGTAACCTTTTTTAATCAAAGGTGGAGTGGATATTAAACTAATAATAATATTTATAATTATTAATAGGTTTAAATATTCACATAAAATTTAATTTTACTTCCAAAGTTTCGATTACAACTTCGACGATATTTTTTTAGAGAATCCGATATATCGTAATAATAATAATTCTACGTCCAAAGTTTATTCGTGTAATAGGTTATACCTAATTCGTTATTTGTTTACGTTGCAAAATAGAACTGAAATATTTTAGGAAAGATGTTTTCCATAAACCATAAATGTCATGATGACGTCATATACATTAGCATGGCGATGTATTTAGGCCATAAATACACGTCCAGACTCTTGACACAAGGCTCTAGATACAAACATAATTAATCCATTAATACTTATTCAACGCTGTAGCCGGTTAAAAAGGCGGTTTCTTCATAGCCGTCAGACGATATGGTATTATGTCATAATGGCTCTTGGCAACCTCAGGGCGTCTGATGTGGTGTTAGAGAGGCTCTTCACGTTTTGGAGTGGTCGTTTAGTGTTTTCTTTTGACGTCGTGAATCTTAGTCACGTTATGTAATGTGATTTGTTTATTTTAAATTATGAGGTAATCTGATTTCCGTGGGGGATTACCCTTAATTTCTTTTTTTCGATTTTGTAAATGGCCATTACAAAATTTGGTTTTTGAAGGGTTAGTAGGCCCCTTTTTGTGGTATAGGTTGGCGGAAGATCATATGGGCCACCTGATGGTAAGTGGTCACCATCACCCATAGACAATGACGCTGTAAGAAATATAAAGTATTCCTTATATAGTCAATGCGCCACCAACCTTGGGAACTAAGATGCTATGTCTCTTGTGCCTGTAGTTACACTGGCTCATTCACCCTTCAAACCGGAACACAGCAATACTGGGTACTGTTATTTGGCGGTAGAATAACTGATGAGTGGGTGGTACCTACCCAGCCGGGCTTGCACAAAGCCCTACCACCAAGAAATTTCATGAATGGTCTGAGTTGTATCGATTCGGAAAACTGTGATTGCTGACGCTAACTATGTATTTAGGGTGGTAGTGTTTCAATTGACCATCAATAAGAAAGTGTAATGCTTCTATATTGAATAAAGTTATTTGAGTTTGAGTTTTGAGTTGGATCAGGTCACCGTAACTCTCACATATAGGACGATACGTTGTGGTTTAGCTATAGTAAATATACGTTATAGTTTAGCAGATTATAGGGTTTGGATGAGATTTCGGTTCACGATGTTAATAAGTAACGGATGGCTCCGGTTTGAAGACTGAGTGAGCCAGTTGAAGTAAACTCACTTAAGGTCACATAGTGCCTTACGTTATTTTGCAAGACTGGTGGTGCTTTTACGTCATAAGGTATCTGCTTTTTTTGGCTTTTATTTGTGCCGAAAGGGGACAGATTATTTCACCAAATTAGGGACCTTTATTATTCCTTACCTGTATTATATCAATCACCTACCATCCTGTAGTACACAGATTTCTCAGTTCGCATATTAAAGCAATATTATAATTATAAGTCACTTAGAGGACTAAGTGACTTATAATTATAATATTGCTTTACTACTACTTCGAATAAGACTGCGGTATTCTTCACTATTATGAACATGAATTAGTTTTAGAGCCTTCGTAATGATTCGCGAGTTCAAATCTCGGACACGCGCCGCTGATTTCTGATACGCTTAATTTGTGTTTATAATTAATCTCGTGGTCTGTTATGGCGGAAAATACCGTGAGAAAATCTGCATGTATCGAAATAGCTGACACATCGCACCAATAGGTAGAATCGTGTTCTATAAGGGGCGAGATTTCAGCCATTAAGAAAGAAATAAATGTTTAATAGGACACAATACATATTAAACACACATAATAAAATAATAAGAAGTATAAAAAGTTCAAAACAAAAAAAAGAAAAACAACAACTACAACAATACAAAACAACACAATGATACTTAACGTGTCCTAAAGGTTACTTACTATTCAGCTTCCAAGTTGAGTTCCAAGAACCCAACACTGATTTTCAATGGTACCCTGTGTGGTTGTGACGGGCTGTGACAATATATGATAATATAAAAAAAAAATTAATATTAATATACATGAAATATACACATAATAACAACTTAAAATTTTAATGGCAATTTTGTTCCATTACATACATCATCAATGTATTGTATGTTTATGTATTGTGTCGCTTGACTATCTCGATGGTCTAGTAATTAGTATAAAGCCACAGATCCTGAGGTTTCAAATCCTAGGTCAAATAAATTATTGAGTATCGCAGTCGAATAATTCTCCTCGAAGTCTGGATATTCCTGTGTCTGGACAAGCATGTAGAGCCGTTGATGCTGGGTCGATCTTTTCAGGGTCTTCCCATCCCATTGGATTGTACGAGTGACAAAATAGAGAATGCATCTGTGTTTAAACTTGTACACCGCATCACAAAGGAATAAAAAATACAAAAATTACATAAACGCGACATCAGAGTCGCCGAGGCTGTACTCTCTCTGATCAAGCGCGGACCAGGACCCGCTGGATTGTAGTAAAAAGAATTACGCATATACTGCTACATATTTTTATTATATATTATTTATTATGGATTATGTATATATTACTCTAAAATATTAAAAAAAAATGTCAGTGTGGGCCACGTCTCCCAAGAAGACGACAAGAATTAAATCTAGCGAAGATCTGCTGATGTTTACTGTAAAATATAAAACGCCAAAATGTTTAAAATAAAATGTAAAGCTGTGAGCTGAGATGGCCCAGTGGTTAGAACGCGTGCATCTTAACCGATGATTTCGAGTTCAAACCCAGGCAAGCACCACTATATATATGTGCTTAATTGTGTTTATAATTCATCTCATGCTCGGCGGTGAAGGAAAACATCGTGAGGAAACCTGCATGTGTCTAATTTCATCGAAATTCTGCCACATGTGCATTCCACCAACCCGCATTGGAACAGCGTGGTGGAATACGTTCCAAACCCTCTCCTTGATGGCAGAGGAGGCCTTATCTCAGCAGTGGGAAATTTACAGGCTGTTACTTTACTTTTTACTTTACTTTAAAATGTAAAGAAAGGCACGGGCATCTGCGAGCCTGTGGATGTTGTAAAATAAATAATAAAAAAAATAAAAAGGACATTAAACATGGGCCATAAGAAAACAAAGCACATAAATATGGCTCTGAGCTGATGAGCTGGTCTTCCATGATGTGACGATGTGATCGGACAGAGCGAGATCATCATCAAATCGACACCAACAAATTAGGTATAACTCGAATTTTAGTGAAAATCGTTTTTTTTTAATATGTCGAATCAGGGCTGCAGCTCAAAAGTGGTCAAAACTTTTTATTTTTTTTTTATCATTAACGGATCATGTAAATTTAAGGTGGGGGACGCCATGGAACCACATAAAGAACATTTTGTCGCTGGAAAAGTGTGTGACTGTGAATATTTTATTTTATATGTTGTATCGTGAAGAAATATACAAAATTAACGAAGTTACAAATTCAATACAACGCTAAATAAAAGCAAATTTTTGAAATCAATCGATTATAATTACGCTAACCATTATTAGTGGAGTGTGAGCACACTCCGAGTTAGCGTTGTATAAATTGTTGGTGTCGAAATATTGTTCTGAGAGATACTCGAAGTAGATTTGCGACAGCAATCTATACATATAATAAAATTGGAATGTCTGTTTGTAATATTAAAATAACCCTTATTTACTAAAGGCACATGTGGACACGGTACATATACCAAATAACATTTTCTGTCTGTTTGTTCCGGCTAATCTCTGGAACGACTGGACCGATTTTGACGGGAATTACACTGGCAGATAACTGATATAATAAGGAGTAACTTGAGCTATATATTTTTTTGTTAAATTCAAACGCGAACAAGGTCACGGGCACAGTTAGTTTTGTACAAATATTTGCATCGGACGTGCATTTAGTCATTAGTATGTAACAAAAAGACATACATACATATTCACTCAGTTCTGTAGTTACGTAATTGAAGGTCACATTGCTTCGATTAGTTTTAATTTATTAGTTAACACGTTCCGCCCACAAGTCATAGTTTGAATGGATATAAATATTTATATTGTAATGTATGATTATTGACGAGTATATAATAAATGTTAAGATGGCCCAGTGGTTGGAATACGTAATAGCGGGTTTAAAACCGCGAATGCACACTTATTTTTTTGATGTAATAACTCATATGAGTGAAGAGGAGAAATGAGTGAAAAGGAGAAAACATCGCAAGATAAGTTGCACGTTTCGGGTGAAAATCTGTCGAAGTAGAATCAGCTAGCTTTATATTAAATCGTCATACAAAGATAGATATACTTTTGCATAATCTAATAGTGTTATCAAAGTCGCTTACCGCTGTCCGCCTCTATCTATGCTTAGATCTTTAAAATTACGCAACGGATTTTGATGCGATTTTTTTTAATGGATAGAGTGATTCGAGAGGAATGTTTTTAAATGTAATATGTGGAATATAGTAAAGACTGATAATTTTAGAAGTTTCTAATGTGATGTGGTAAAGGAACAAATTGTATGTATTATATTTAGTATCATTATCGCAACGGGCGGGTCGCTAGTATATAATATTAGTATGCTATGTAATCCCAGTGAGAATGAGCGTCAGGTGCCCACCTGAAATCCAGCGAGGTTACACGGGAATGAAGCGATTAAAGCGCTAGACGTCAAAACTTAAAACAATACATAGAAAACGGAACAAAAGCACCGTTGGTCCGTCATTTAACTTTTGATATAATACGTCCATAGAGCAAAGAATTTTAGAAATGCCAAACGTTTTCTTCGTATCTAAAAGAATAATTTGTGATTAAGAATAGCTTAAAGATTAAGAGTAGTAGTACTTTATTTGTTTTTATTGAAATAATGGAAATGACTACAGAATATATTACCGGCTTGTCCTTGGTTTATATTCAATATAATTATGTTATTTGAAGTGAAAATTGTTTGCAATATTTCTTTTTGAATAAAGAATGTTTTCATTGTTTAATGAAGACGTATTAGTCTGAAAGAACTGTGTATTAGAATTGTCATATTTTTTCTATATATAAAATGATATGATGAGATTTAATCGTATGAAATAGTTATCTTTATTATATTTTACTATCAGTTCTGCCCCCAGTTTACGAAATAATTAATGATATAAATTATTGATATACATAGATTATTGTGTGCTTTGATAAGCCTTCACTTTTATAGCAGAGAGCTGAGATGGTCCAGTGGTTAGAACGCGTACATCCTAACCTTTGGTTGCGGGTCGAAACCCAGGCAAGCACCACTATATATATGTGTTTAATATGTGTTTAAAATTCATCTCGTGCTCGGCGGTGAAGGAAAACATCGTGAGGAAATCTGCATGTGACTAATTTCATCGAAATCCTGCCACATGTGCATTCCATCAACCCGCATTGGAACAGCGTAGTGGAATATGTTACAAGCCCTCTCCTTAATGGAATAGGCGGCCTTATCCCAGCAATGGGAATTTTACAGGCTGTTACTTTACATTTTTTTACTTTACACTTTTATATGTAAGTGTTTCACTTGCTCAGTGATAGTCAATCTAACACCGGTTTTAAAGGAAATTAACATCTCGGACACCGTATATGTTATAAGAGCGTATAGTATAGTCTATTAAGAATATATAGTCAATAAATAAATGTTTTGAAAGAAATATTCGGAATGCATTGCAGAATGTGTGTGACTTTAGGCTACATTCGTTCTTGCACTAAATATTCGATGCCATTTCTAATAAACTCTTACACAACCGTTACGGCGTAGGGTTGCTGCTTTGAAATATTATTAATTTTAAATATTATTTAATGTCGTAACATTGTTGTGAAATCTATTATAAATGCAGAAGTAACTCTGTTTGGTATGAAGCAAGCTTGCTTCCTAAGGTTAGGCTACCTTTGATACCCAACAGCTTGCGAGAAACTCCTGATATGTGTGAAGTCGCGGGCGAAAATTAATCTCTTAAAATTATGTGAGTAGCGACACCATCGGCGATCGTAAACTACATATATGAAAATTATAAGATATAAATACATACCACGAAGAACTTCATATGAAATAATATTTAAAAGGTCAATGTTTTTTTTATATAAATTAATATAGATATAATATATTTATATGTATAGGAATGTTTTCAATACGAATTGATTTTATAAATCCTTATTTCCTAATTCTGTCTGCCTGTGCCCTGGTCGATACGGGTTCCCTGCCTAGTGGACCATACGATCTGACGTGCCTAATTTATGTTAGTTATTCAAAGTAATAACAACTTATAATAACTTACATATTTTTGTATACGGATTCACACTATCTAAGTACAACAATAGCCTGTAAATTCCCACTGCTGGGCTAAAGGCCTTCTCTCCCTTTGAGGAGAAGGTTTGGAACATATTCCACCACGCTGTTCCAATGCGGTTTGGTGGAATACACATGTGGCAGAATTTCTATGAAATTTGTCACATGCAGGTTTCCTCACAATGAAGGAAAACCTTCACCGCCCAGTACGAGATGAATAATAAAGACAAATTAAGCACATGAATCAGCGGTGCTTGCATGGGTTTGAACCCGCATTCATCGGTTAAGATGCACGCGTTCTAACCACTGGGCCATCTCGACTCACTAAGTAATGTAGATTCAAATGACCTTTGACTTTAAAAGATCTGAGACTTTTACTCGAGTGTAAGTGTTAAATACTTACTATTAATGTTAGAAAAACGTTCAGTCTCCAGAGAATAGTGTAGTAAATGATGTTTCTTCAAAGAAATCATTCACTGCAGCTAACGTTACGTGATAGTTCGCCTTTGAAGTCATCAAACATTGATACGTTTTGTGAACTAAGTATAGTACGACACAACTTGATGTAGCATGGGTTTCGTAAAATCAAATCAAATCCGAATTAAGTACGCTATCTCAAACTATCAATATTTATTTCTTTTGCGAATATGATCTTTACACAAACGTAATAACTTGTAAAATCATATGACCGAATATATTCGTCAATTTGACGTCAGTAATTGATTTCATTGTATTTTCTGATGCTACATCTAAGTGGTACAATGCTGATAATAAGTATACTACAGATTTTTGTTGTGAAGAAAATTTAAACTCCGCGGAAGGACATAGGCTACTTTTTTTTGCAGAACACCTGACAACTAGTACGCTATAAACAATAAAATTAAAAAAGTCGAATTACTTAAACACCCAAGTTTCCGTCCTCGCTTTGACCAAATGTTCAATTATATAATTAACTTAACTTTGCCAAATAGCATCCTATAATATTAACGAATAAGGCATATTATGCTATAAAATATTTTCAATAAAAAAGCGTGGAATTCGTTGATATTAAACAGGATATGTTATAATTTAATTGGTGAAAAAATATCTGCTGAGTTTTTTGTCAGTTCTTCTCGATATAATCTGTGTTACGTAATGGTTACATTAGATTTAATTACATCTTTGATTCAGAGGTAGGCGTGTATTGGATTGAGTACTAGCGATCTGCCCCGGCTTCAATGCAATGCTGATACTAAATATACTACAGATTTTTTATCGTGTGTTTAGTATGTCTATGTGTTATACACAAAAGCCTTACTCCCGAATCACTCTATCTATTAAAAAGACCGCATCAAAATATGTTGCTAATTTTGAAGATCTAAGCATACATAGGGGCAGACAGCGGTAAGCGACTTTGTTATATACTATGTAAAGAATGAGATTTATTCTTTATGTGTTTGACAGAACGTTTATTTACGAAGGTTCTATGATATAGATTGACTAGGTTCCTTTAACAACTGTTCTTGTGACTTCTCCCGAAGAGACGGTTCGAAGGGGACCGTTGGTTTTCTTAAGTGGGTATTTCCGGACGCACTAAGCTTTTGAGTAACGGTATGTGCCATAAGAGAGGAAAGTCCCTAATTCGTGTGGAGGAAATTCGTTAAGCGTTTTTCCAGCGAGATCAAAAATATGATTACTTTTATGCAACGACTATGGTAAATAAATAGCTATCTAATACTTCCTTATCGCCGGTGAATCTACGGGTGTCAATTTGTGTTATTTATACCCTTTATGCTTTACTCCTCCACTGTCAGAAATTAACTTCTAAAAGTCCTATTTTATTTATAAACATGGGAAAATTAACACTATATTGTTTAATTTACAATTAAAATAAATTGAAGTCATCCGTTAGAGGGGTTACTAATAACAATATGCTTTGCGTCTAATGCAGCGGTTTCTCACCATCTTGTTCAAGTTGTCAGTCCAAAATTGATCAGTGTCACACTAGCAGAAGTTCCAACTGATGATTCCCGAAACTTAAGGAGTTGCTGATAAGGGGAGGTGCGTTGCAAGCCTAGAAGGAACCTCCTAAATCCGATGCTTGTTCTCTTGTTCAGAATCGCGTTCTTTTGACTTTAGAAACATTTTTAATAACATATTAATCTCTTAATATACCAGCATCCGATGATAACGATGCTGGTTGTTTAGTATATGAAGGCGTTCGTTTACTGTGTTTAATATATGGATTTTTATAAATAAATATATAGGTATGGTATATTAATTTTTATGTGCAATTGCTTAGTCTATTTATTTATTATTAATTTTATTTTTTGTCTCGATATTTAAGAAAACGTTTTTGTATAATGAGACAGCTGTTTTAATCTATATAAATAAATGTACCACTTACTGATTAATCATGAAATATCAGAAGCCATAACAGCTACAAACTTGAAATTTGGTATGCGTATATGTTTCACAAAACTGCACCCTTAAGGGGTATGGAAGTTTGTGTTTTTTTTCAGTTATTCTACCGCTAAATAACAGCACTCAGTATTGTTGTCCAGTGTAACTACAGGCACAAGGGACATAACATTTTAGTTCCCAAGATTGGTGGTAATTGACAATGTAAGGAATAGTTCATGTTTCTTACAGCGACATTGTCTATGGGTGATGGTGACCACTTATCATCAGGTGGCCCTTATGCTTGTCCGCCAACCCATACCACAAAAAAAAATTGTTCCAGTAAATCTGATCTCTAAAAAATTTTGTAGGTGTCGTTTTTTTTTATATGATATATGTACTATTTTAATTAAATGCTCAATGATTAAATTAGTTTTATTTGCGAATGGCAACCCTGTATCTATTCACCGTCAACCGGTGTTGTATTCACTTATTCAGTGTCGCCGCTCACGTCGCGAGCGCTAGACGTTTCGTTCGTAATTAAAAGATTTCTCTTTTACGATTAGTCTTTGGTATACGTTTTCGTACTGTGCCGTTTGTGTGTGTGTGTTCTGTGCTGTGTTCTCCAGTGGTCAGTAGTGGAAATGGTTTGAAAATTTTTGTGCGTTCTATGAATCTTATGTGGAATTTTGATGTATGTAACTATATCAAATGTTTTATCTCCGGTCGTTTAAAGGTTCGTTAGGGTTAAGTTGATAGTGTGATCTTCATGTTTTCGGTTCGATTTTCGCGTAATGTCATATTCTATGAAACTATATTAATTAATTCGCCATTTAGAATATAAGTTTGTTTGTTCGTCAAAGTTTAGGTTTTTGTCCTAAATAGAAAATTGTTTGATGTAACTCTCGATGTAATAAACTACATTTGGACTAAGCTGCCTCTTAGGTCTAGTGGCTTTCGTGTACGTCTGCATATAATGAGATACTAAATACCTATCCAGGTCGGGTTAAGCAAGTAATTTTTCTGATAATCAAAAGCTTCAAGCGGTACCCTTATTAACCCAGCATCTGTTCAAGATGATCAGAATCAGTTTTACATAGGACATAATCATCTTTACTAGTTAACATGTCATAGTACTTTAATAACTATGTTAGTGTACTGAATCGTTTAGGGCTTGGCTATTAAACATTCTATGATTTAATATGATCTTTAAATCTAGCGCCATAAGGTGTATTTTAATTTTCTACCGAATCGAAATAAAGATTTTTTTTTAACTGTGTAAAGATCTGTCTTACAATAAATAATTTCATATATAAATCATAAAGAAAAACTTTTTAAATAACCCTCGGTTCAGTGACCCCGTGTTGTACAACGAATTTTTCATAATTATCTGTATTCGGTGTTAAAAATCTAACTGTATATAGTCTGAAATAGAAATTAAATTAGTTCGAATCGTAAAAATAGTTTTTCTAATATAAAAATAAACTATTTGTATGTTTAAGAACATAGCAATAGAGTCTTAATTAGTATTTTTGTTAACTTGGTTCATCAAGAGATTATAATTTTAAAGCGACGTATAGTTCAAGTAAATTGTGATACCATTTGCAAATAATTACATATATAAAGAGGCCGCGTTTGTATGTAGTATATATATATATTAAGATAGTTCAGTAGTTTGTCTTTTACAGCAAGATAAAGTGATTTCGTATGGTACAAATTGTTGTTTGAGACCATTAAATAACATATAAACAAGTATTTTATATGTATGACAAAAAGCAATTTTTTATTTATTTCAATTTTACTTATTTCACACACAAGTTTTGTTTACATTATTTAATGTCAGCCCTGATTTCCAAACTAGCTTTTGCTGTGTTTTGGAAGTCAGTTCCTTCCCAGATGTTAGGTTACAAATTTGTTTCTTATTATAAAATTAAATGAAAAAGATAAAAAAAGTAAAACAAATTTTTTTTAATAGACAAGTACATTTTATAGATTAAATTGAAACTATTATATATATCTTTAAAGAAAAGTAATCGAAATTTTTAACGAATTTTAACGAATAAGGCTGTTACAGTCGTCAGTGTGTCTTCGTAATTTACGGAGGATTTTTTATAGGGAACAATTTACAAACGACTCGTAGAAATATATAAATGTCATATTTGTCAATTTATTTAGACAATATAGACAATATGTATATGTTAAAGGGTTATCGTGTATAAATAATTCGTCGCAAGTTACTTAAAAAGTAGCCTATATACTTGACGTTCACGGTTCAACATTATTTCATAATACATTTCATTATTATGAAAAATTCAATTATTTTCCGACAAACACACAGTTACTTTCCATTTATAATATTAGTATAGATAAGAATATAACGGAGCTATACAGCTAATGTCAAAAAAGGCAAAGATAAGACCATGTGAAAGAAATTATATATATGTAGAAAAAATATTATGATATATTTACGATCGGTTTATTTTCTTATAAATTGCTATGCTGATTAAAGAGGTCGCCTAAGAAGCTAAGAGGTCACAATCACTCACATAAACGTCGTAAGAAATCTTCCATTTCTTACAAAACCTTGGTATAAGATGTTATGTCCCTTGAACCTTGTAGATGCACGTAACACATGTGATATGTGGGTGGTACCTACTCAGGCGGGCACTAAGTCCTATCGGGCAAAAGTTTCCAATGTGTCTTTCTCTATTCGATGTAATAGCAAACTTTCACAACGTAATTATAGTTTTCGAATTCCCTGTTGTACGTTTTAATTAACGCCTGCATTTATATCGTGAAGAAAAAAAATGCCAGCTTCCGGTGATGGCGAAACGAGCCAGCGTATTCGTTTAGATAAATAAGAAAATAAATTTGATTATTACGTCGTAACGTTTTCGAATCAATTTGAAATTAACATAATCTAATAAGACGCTATTGTTTTTTTTTTGTCTTTTTCCTTTTAGGCTAAAGTGATAATTATTTCGGTCGGTATAGTTTTGTGGTTAAGTACACAATATTTATTCTTGTGGTGTAATGATGACGTTCAAAGACGTCGTCGTAATAAACGTGTTTTTTATTGTTTCTTCTGAGTTCGTTATCTTTTGTAAGAAGTTTTTATAAAATACCGCATAATGTATTTATTTTTAACTGCGTAAATAATACGTTTTAATCTTTTGTTAATTTGATAAGACTCGTTACATAATATAAGAATGATTCGTAGTTATTACAATTATTAATATAAAAATCAACACGACTGATTTGAATGAGTGAATGGATTACAAAGTCAATTTTTAGTGAGTGTCGCTCTGAATGATATTAGGGTGTTAACGATACCCCACACATCCAAAGCTTTTCGGGAATCTAAAAGTTGTGGTGGTGTAAAGAAACCCACACATACATACATATATAATATACACGCATACATGTGTCCTGTAAATGTGACTTATTTTTTGAGAAGTCGTGTAAAATCGGATGTTCGTATTAATTGACTTAAATTTACAGCGGACAGTGTATATTTTATAGTAAATAATCCTTCCTTATGATTCCTTCTTCATAGTAGGTATCTATATTTCGAACCGAAGGTAGTACGATTTAATTCTGTAACATAACGATTTTATAATGGTATATGTATGAATGTGTAATATTTTTATAATTATCTTGTGCTCGATTAAAAATAAAAAATTTTTCATGTATTGTGCAAAGCGATGGAGTTGAAATCATGTCTTCTATTATTTTAAATATCAAACGTATTAGATATATATGTATTGTATTTTTTTAAGGAGTAAAAATAAATAAACAATTTTGACCTTGTATTGATATGACGTCATAGATGGCTATATATAATTGGTAGATCATAGTAATGTATTGTGTTCACTCGTTAAAAATAGTCGTTGAACTAACGTTGAGTGTCAGATTAAAGTAGTTATGAGTAGATATGAGTAGTAGTCTCAGGAAAAGTTATTTATTATTACATTATTACATTTTAATTGGTCAATGACACAGATATTGCACACATTTTTTGTTTGCCTCTCGATTGGATAAAATTTGCCTATTTTTAAGGGCCGGCAACGCATTGCATTGCCCTTTTGATGCTGCAGATGTCCATGGGTGGTGGTAGTCACTTTCCACCACATATAAAAAACATATAAAAATATGTAGCTTATGACGCAGGTTCAGCCAGTTGAAAGTTTATTTGTGAACCTATGACGTAATAAAACGCATATCATAGTTACCATGGTAAGGCCTTTAGATAACGTTGTAACCTTGACTTAATTTTATTAATTACGATTCTTTTTCATCGATCTTTGTAATATATTTAATTTACATGGTGGTAGGGCTTTGTGCAAGCCCGCCTGGGTATGTACCATCCACTCATCAGATATTCTACCGGCAAATAGTACTCATTATTGTTGTGTTCCGGTTTAAAGGGTGAGTGAGTCAGTGTAACTACAGACACATGGGACATATCATAGTTCCCAAGGTTGGTGGCGCATTGACGATGTAAGGAATAGTTAATATTTCTTACAGCGTCATTGTCTATTGGTGATGGTTGCCACTTACTATTCCATATAAAAAAATATATTTCGATATGATATGTTTGAGTGATTTTATTGTATTAAATATCTGATGGTCGCTTTATAATATTAATATTGTGGGGACATTCCTCGATGTGGGCTTAATGGTTCAGTAGGCAGGAGTTTTGGTGTCGTAAAGGTCGCGTATACGTTTATGTAGGTACGAATCGATTGTTGAAACTTTGAGAAGATAGTATTTAATATTCGTGACCTTGTCTTACTTTTGCAAATCTATATGATAAATTTAGAATGTATTCCTTTGAATGATTTATTAAATGCAATTAATTGGCAACATTAAGGCTTCAATGACTTGACAGTATGGATTGATATCCGTCTAGCGACGTAACCTTAGAGGTTCCTTATGCATTTAATGCTATTGTTTTTTGTACATGCTGTATGTAAGTCCGGCTGGGTAGGTACAAGTCATTCATCATAGTTTTTTTTTTTAAACTTTATTCAAGTTGGCTTTTACAAGCACTTTGAATCGTCAATTAACAATTAAGTGAAGCTACCATCGGTTCGGAAAATAGATTCTACCGAGAAGAACCGCCAAGAAAATCAATAGTTACTTTCTTTCAACATTTAAAAAATACAAAGTCATGTTAGTTAATACAATTATTTAAATGAATATATCCTGTGTGGAAGTCAACAGGTATCTTTATATATCAACAGTGTAAGCCGATTTTTGACCCAGTGATTATTGGACAACAGCTGCTCGTAGGAAATCGGTTATGGTCTGATATGCAATAGATTGAATCGGATTCTTGATTGCAATTTAGTAAATCGTTACGATTTAACAAATAATTAATTTTAGAGAGCGGAGAGCCGAGACGGCCCAGTTGTTAGAACGCGTGCATCTTGAACAATGATTGTGGGGACAAACACAGGCAAGCACCGATTGATTTGTTTTTGTAATTCATCTCGTGCTAGGTGGTTTAGGAAAACATCGTGAAGAGACCTGCATGTGCCTAATTTCATAGAAATTCTGCCACATGTCTTTTCCACCAAACCGCATTGGTGTAATAGCGTGGTGGAAAATATTCCAAAACCTTTTCTTCAAATTGAGAGGAGGCCTTAGCCTAGCAGTGGAACATTACAGGCTGTTGTTGTTGTTGTTGTTGATCAGGCCACATATAAAGAATACTAAAAATAATTATATACGCAAAATATACGCAGCCATATATCACCATTAAACAAAGCTATAACAAGTAATTCCTTTATGGTGTATGAATTAGAATCAACATTAGGATATTGTGTATAACGAACGTCAGAGTGGCTTCCTGGGCGCCATAATGAGACCTAGCGCTGGAATGCACCGCGTTAACTACCTTATATAGTCCTCTCTGTGTGTTGTATACGGAAGTATCGATCGCATTCGATGAATTGTTAATACGGTAATTGCATTATTGGTTCTATTTCTTCAGCGTTTTGTTTTGTTTTGCTATGATTTAGTTAATTTGTTTAATTAAACACTGGTTTGTGAGTTAACCATAACAGTCTGTAAATGTATAATGTATATTGTTGGGCTAAGGCCTCCTCTCAATTTTGAGGAGAAGGTTCGGAATATATTCCACCACGCTGTTTCAATTCGGTTTGGTGGAATACACATGTGGCAGAATTTCTATGATATTAGACTTACGCAAGTTTCCTCACGAGGTTTTCCTTCACCACGAGATGAATTAGAAACACACATTTACCACATGAATATTCAGTGGTGCTTGCCGGGGTTTGAACCCGCAATCATCGGCTAAGATGCACGCGTTCTTACCACTAGGCCATTTCGGCTCTGTATATACTCAACTCAAATAAACTCAAATTAAGTCATAAAAAACTTTTCCGGGTTTGAACTCACAACCATTGGCTTGTATTCACTTGTTAGGAAGACTGCCGGATTTGAACCAGCAACCGTCAGTTTTGATTCACTTGCTAGCGAGCACATTTCGGCTTACGGAATCGAATAAACTCCCATATGAAACTAACAGCTGTCACTGTCATTAGCTTGAATGTCCGTAATGGCAGGTGATATAGTTTTTTTTTACCGTCGTTTTTATATCTTTCGTACTACGTGATACTATCGAAATAATGCCCTTTTCACATAAAGCACGTGTAACCTTACATAAAAGTTTAGTTTAATATTGTAAACCGAATATTCTAAGTACCAACTCCGAGCAAAAGCGCCATTAGGAATGGGAGCACCGTGGTGGAATACACTCGGAATGTTTTCCTCGAATGAATGAATGAATGAATGAATGACTACATCTATGCAGTATGATAATTACAGTCGGTTACTTTTTAGATTATATAAGTGATCGAAGACTTACATACTATTGATTATGTATACAATCAAAAAATCTATTTATGAAATATAATTCTTTTTGAATGTATGCCTCGGTGTCAAATCAAATCAAATCAAAATGAACTTTATCCAAGTGGGCTTTTACGAGCACTTTTGAATCGTCATTTAACATTTAAGTGAAGCTACCACCGGTTCGGAAAGAAGATTCTATCGAGAAGAACCGGCAAGAAACTCAGTAGTTACTCTTTTTCAACATTTAAAAAAATACACAGTAATGTTAGTTAATACAATTATTTAAATTAATATATCCTGCTTGGAAGTCAACAAGTATTAATTCCATGATTTTTTATTATCTACAACATCTTGTATCGAATACTATGCCTTTTTACCATTTTTTTTTATATTTAAATTTACGAAACGGCAAAGTTAAAAATGTCTGTGTGGAAGTAACCAGTTTATTATAAAAGTCGTCGGTACGTACGTATTATGTAATGCAACTTATCGCTATTGTGAACATCTAAATCGTATGACATCACGTTTAATAATGCGCAGTATCATTAATTTATACTATTTGTCCGTAATAATAAATTGATTTTATGATGGATTTTATGTCGTGTAAATAATTGAAGGTCTCGCCTAGACGATGCTATGTATGTTTTGTTGTATTAAACTCGGCAAAATTCACGCTTGGCACGTTTGGCATTTTATTGGCAATCGATTGGCATTGATTGTATTGGGTGTATTGTTTTAATTTGAAGTCTGTTTTGTTTTCCTAATTGTTTTTTTTTTAATTTGTCTGTATTCAGTGCTACTGGTCCAAACGCAAAGACGGCCAGTAAATTCTGTTAGAATGAATTGGACTAATCGCTAAGATGCCTCTTCACGCCTCGTTTGAAGGAATTCCAATTTTTAGCGGTGTGACAAAGAAAATAGTCTGAATTTTTCCGTGCACGGTGTAATTGATGTCACAGCTAAATTCTTTGTTAATCTATGTTAAAAAAATAAACACGCTTTTGGTAAGGGACCTTTAATTTAAGTAAGAGTATGTAAGACTCCCTATTATAATAAAAAAAAGAATAGGTCGACCCTGTACTGTACTGTTTAATTCTTCATTATGTAAGAATCTAAAGAAAATGAATACACGTTTGGATTATTTTTCAAAGTGACAACCTTTTGTGTGGTTATTTGTAATTTCAAAGGTTCTAAAGGTACGCATCCGAGATACCCTCGGCAAACGCGCGGTTTCCCCCCCCCTTTTTCTTTGACCATTTTTTTTAATCTTACGTTTCATTTTTAATCTTCTCGAAACTCCTTACCCCAACCCCGTATAAGAAATGGTCAACTTTACTCCCTCTTACGTCATAAAATAATGGCTCCTAAACAGTTGTGTTATGAAATTGAAAAAGTCTCCAAAAAGCAGCGTCGAATCATCGTTTTCTTTTCGAGACAGTGCAAATCTACAGACATACAAGTAGTTATCACCCACACGCAGCGTCATCCCCAGATAGATATGATCTAAGATCACTTATCTCAATTCATTTTACGGCTCCACGGTTCATTCGATGTATCCTGTTAAAGAACTTGGGAAGGTTAAAAATATTCGCGGTGATTGGCATAAGTGCTCCTGGTGTTTTTTCCTTCTTTTGCGCGCAATTTCGTGCACATTTGAATTTCAATTAGATTTTATTGTTTTATATACGATTATAATATAATAAGTTACTCCTTATTACATCGGCTATCGGGTAGTGAAAGTCCCGTCAAAATCGGTCCAGCCGTTTCATTGATTAGCCGGAACAAAGAAACAGGCTCATAAAGAAATATATATCAATTTTATTAGAAAAAGATATGTTTACATTTGGACTGAATATGAATAATTTAGATTGTCATATGTTAGATACTTTTTCTTCTCATGCGAACCTAATAAATAAACATATCACATCATCCTTTATTAAAATATTCAATAACAGACGAGATCACAATAATAACTAGTCAAGAATAAGTAAAAAGTAGACCGAGTTCACGCAACGGCAACACCCACCAGACCGTGACGTGTGAAGATGGCGAGTTATTCACCACGTTAATCGCGAACGTGAGGCCGTCACCAAGGTCGTATTCTGATTATAACTTAATCATTCATAAATTAATTATCTTTTTAATTTATCTCATCGTTAATGGGAGCGAGGGTTTAGTGTTATTTTAACTATGGATGCTGTTCGGTAGTTATTAATTTTAATGGCAACACTAAGCAGAGACTGGACGCGCCAGCTGGAGCTGATAGGAGCATATTTAAATAGTGAAGTTTGACAAGCCTGTAACAAGAGATTTCTGGAGATAATAATAGAGATACTAGTAAGTAGTAAGTAAAGAAAGTTGATGTGATTCCTCATAATAAAAACAATATTACGAAATGCCAATATGGCCATTGAATCATAACCCACGACTCTGTGTTCAAAATTCAAATCAAGGCAAGCATGTCTGTGTTTATTTGAGTTTATAATTCGTCTCGTGCTTGCCAGTGCAACAAATCATCGTAAGGAAACCTGCATGTGTGTTTACCAAACCATATTATATCTTCCTGTTGGAATAAGCTCCCTCCTTTTGCAGCAGTGGTATATCATCACGTTGTTACTTTTTATTATTATTAAACCAAAAAATAACGCGTCCCACCAAATTTCAAGTATCGATAAAATCTGTAGTTCAACCTGTGCTATAGTTAAAAAGCGAGGTTATTGCCATTTATATATCCACCAGTAGACGCTTAAATAGCCTATGTCCTTTCCTGGAGTTTAAGTTTGCTTCATTACGAATTTCATGAAATTCGGTTCAGCGGTTTGGTCGCGAGAAAGCAACAGTCACACAGAGTTACTTTCACATTAATGATATTAAATAGATACACATTTGACTCCTTTGTATACATGTATAGTAACAGCCTGTAAATTTCCCACTGCTGGGCTAAAGGTCTCCCTTTGAGGAGAAAGTTTGGAACATATTCCACCGCGCTGCTCCGATGCGGATTGGTGGAATGCACATGTGGCAGAATTTCTATGAAATTTGTCACATGCAGGTTTCCTCCCGATGTTTTCCTTCACCACTGAGCACGAGATGAATTATAAAGACAAATTAAACACATGAAACAGCGGTGCTAGCCTGAGTTTGAACCCGCAATCATCGGTTAAGATGCACGCGTTCTAACCACTGGGCCATCTCGACTATCATATATCGTTAAAACAATAACCCCCCCCCCATATGAAACGGCAGGACGGAAGGCAAAGCGAATTGTATAATTTCGTACTATAATTGAACGTGAAGTAACGTCTGTAACAAAAAGACTCGCGTAACACTTAATGACTATTACGATGAAGTAATTAGAATAAGTACGAACTGAAGAACCGATTTGGATGCGGCATCGTAAAGTTACTCTCGTCTTATGTAATTGTATGTACATGTAACTGGTGTTAGTTGTATAGCGTGGATTCGCTTGTGTTTTGTCTGTTGGTCTTAAGTTGATAGGCATATGTTTTTAGTTGGAGTTCTAGATTTATTGGTAGAAAATTTTAATAAATTCGTTCCTCTGTTTTGTCTTGAAATAGCAACAGACAAACAGGTCACTTTCACATCTATACTCATATTATATACATTGATAGTACTCTTCCAAAACCTTCGTGAACTCGCCAATAAGAATTGAACGTTGCATTCAAACGATGCGTGTAAACATTCTACACGAACAGTCGGAAAAACTCATTTAGATATATGTAACAGTAACTTTACCCCCCGATTAAAAGATGTAAGAAAAGATACAGACGGCGGATAGCGATTTCATTTTACTGTAGCGGTCCGCCCGGCTTCGCACAGATTACAATAACTGATAACAAAATGTACGGGGTAAGAAAAGGTTCGTCACGTTAAGATCTATATTCGTGTACTCAGTTTGAGCGATAATCTGCTTTACCGATAGAGAATGAAATATTGGGTCGCAATTTGATGTTTAAATTCAAAAGGCACTAAGAGTTTAAGACTTGATAAAGGAATTAATTTGAAAATTGACGAAGGTTTTTTACTCTGACTGTACTAAAGAATTTATTTATTTTCGACATCGCATTAGAACTTCTAAAATGATCGGTATATCTTTACTATATTGTCGATGTGTTATATACAAAAACGTTCCTCTCGAATCGCTCTATCTATTAAAAATACCGCATCAATATCCGTTGCGTAGTTTTAAAGATCTAAGCGTCCATAAACAGGCAGATAAACGACCTTCCTCAAGAGTTTTTCGTCTTCTGTTGTTTTGACAAAAAAGTTACACATATTGATGTCTGTTTGTAAATATTTTCAAGTCAAAATGAATCCAAATTCATTCAATTTAAAGTATATTTTCGTTTAAACTGTAAATGATGTTTATTCGTTTACACAGATCGCTTGAAATGATATGTATTTGCGAAATACATTATGTACGGAATTAGAATATAATGTTATGTTTATATTATTCTGTCCTATTTACGTATATTTTTATAAGAATTCGCATGAATAGTAGAAAAGCCAAAAACTTAGTGGTAGATGTACTACAAGCCCCGGTTAGGTTAGGTTAAGTTAGCTACCATACCTATATCATATATGTATGTAATATATATACTGCCTGTAAGTTAAAAAGTATTATTTAAAAGCTTTTGTTATCATCCCCTCAGTCTCAGTCAGTCTTGCATTAAATAATGTGCCTTCTTTATAAATGTATTTTTTTTTTAAATAGTTTGCATTTATGAAACGGCAAAGTTAAATATATCTGCGGAATTTTATCATACAAACGGATACCTTGCTCCTAGAATACATCTGTATACATCCTGTATTGACTTTGCGGAGTCGTAAACTTGGCGTTATAAGCTTATCCTTACTTATGCACATACAATGATTATCACAGATTTTATCAAAGTAATCAAATGATATTGTGACGCAACAGTGAGTATTCCTACTTTGTTAAAAACATTTCGAAGAGAGTTACTTAGATGAAATAATTTGCCACTAATCGACCCCATATTTGGGTGAACTGAAAACAAATGTGACCATCGTTGTAGAAGGTCACGTGATGCCATATTAACAAGACAATGTCTAATAGCAAACAACGTCAATGGGCCAAGGATGGCGCAACAATGATTATGAAGACGATTTAACATATGATAATAACGCGTGAAATATTAGCGTAAACACCAAGCTCGATACGGACGTCGTGGGTGTAAAAATGTATACATACAAGCTGCCAGCGTAACTTTGCTTGTCTTGGATTTAAATTAAGTTTGGTTGAAGATTTTGCGAGTCGAGATGGCTCAGTGGTTAGAAAGCGTGCATCTTAACCGATGATTGCGGGTTCGAACCCAGGCAAGCCCCGCTGATTCATGTGCTTAATTTGTCTTTATAATTCATCTCTTGCTCAGCGGTGAAGGAAAACCTACATGTGACAAATTTCATAGAAATTCTGCCACATGTGTATTCCACCAACCCGCATTGGAACAGCGTGCTGGAATATGTTCCAAACCTTCTCCTCAAAGGTAGAGGAGGCCTTTAGCCCAGCAGTGGGAATTTACAGGCTGTTGTTGTGAAGATTATGCGATATATATTTTTTGTATACTGTAATACTCAAGGATACTTCATAATATAATATACAACTTATATATAAGTTATATATTATATTATGGTTTCTTAGAGTTCAAGTTTGCTTCGTATGCAATTTCATCAAATTCGGTGCAGCGGTTTGGTCGTGAAAGAGCTACAGACAGACAGACAGAACGAGTAACTTTAACATTTATAATGTAAATATAGAATATAGGTTGAGATTTTTTAGTAAATTTTTAGGCCTAAATTTACGTTTCTAGAGATACATTGTTCTGTATTGAGAAATATTTATGTATTTTTATGTTATTAAATCTGATTCGTTTGCACTGTGGCCGGTTGGTCTCTTAAATGTCAGCAAATAGCTTAAGCTTGCGACTCTCACCTTCATAGATTTGCCCTTCACCAAATAGTAACTATGAATATTACATTTCTTAGCTTGACAGATATTATATATAATTATATATATGCGAAAGTAAGTTTGCATGTTACGTATAATTCGAACGATTTATTTTTTGTCATTTTACATAAACCACCTAAAAATCTACAATAATCACAGATAGATGAAGGCACGTGTGTAAACTGGTAGTATAGTCTGTATTACATAGTATAAAACAAAGTAGCTTACCGCTGTCTGTCCCTATGTATGCTTAGATATTTAAAATTACGCAACGGATTTTGATGCAGTTTCTTTAATACATAGAGTGATTCGAGAGGAAGGTTTTTGTATATAATACATTGACAATATAGTAAAAAAAAAATATATTTTAGAAGTTTCTATTGTGATGTTGTAAATAAACAAATTCTTTAGCATATTTAGTACAGTACAACACAGTAAGACAGCAACTGTGTGAAGTCGGATCGCTAGTTACATTAAAATTTCTAATTGGTTATCGATTAACGATTAATTAGCGTGATGATCTAATGATGAGTCTGTTTTATTTAACTCCATTGGTAAGGTATGCCCATACATTATTCCAATGGCACGAGTAGTACATATAAATAAATCTTTGATTCATTGGGATTTGCTAATAGATCTGATACATATATATTCTTGATAAATATATATTTATATATAACTAGCTGAATCTGAAATTTATAAAATTTTCCTTTTTGACCTCACCCCTCCCATTTAACCATCTGGAAGGGTGAATTAAAAGTACCCCATCAACAAGTTACATCTGAATTGATTGAACGGTTTAGGCTTTATGAGATAACAGACAGATACACTGATTCGCTTAACAACTTATACTCACTTTGATAATACTCTCAAGTTTCTATTAATAATTTTAGCGACATTCAAAACGTTATTTTTGCACGAGTATAGTACGACACAACTTAGATATAGCATCGGCAAAATTATGTACGCTATCCCAAATTACCAATAATTTTTTCTTATGCGAATGTGATCTTTACGCAAATGTACCAACTTGTAATATCATATGACCTAATATATTCGTCAATTTGACACGTCGATTTACATGCACTCGCTGTATCGGGTTGAACTGACGCGAGAATCTATAGCGACGAATAGCGTCCAATGGCGCGATAGCTGTGTGAATCGGCAGTAATAGGTTTTATTGCATTTGCCGATGCTACATCTAAGTTGTGTCGTACTATACATAATATAGATCTCGAGCAATGATGTCATGACGTCGATTCAAGGTCGAAGTTGTTTATTTATCTTTAACTCGTCCTGCCATTGAATTCAAACTATTTAAAGATGTACATCTAATAAAAATAACATTGTTTTATAGAATACATTTAAGAGCCGTATTGGGCCAGTGGTTTTGAGTTCAACCCCGGAGTAAGCAACAATGAATTTATGTGTTTAATTTGTTTTTGTTGGAAAGTAGAATATTGTAACAGCACGTAGAGTATGAGGACCTGACAAGTATATCATGGCATGGTATACATAGCCGAGCTGGCCCATAAGTTAGAACACGTGCATCTTAACCGATGGTCGCGGGTTCAAAGCCAGACAGGCACCGCTGAATATTCACATGCATGTGTACGTTACAAGTAGTGCAGTTCGGAGATGTTGTTTTCCGCATTAGAAATGCAAACTTATTGCATGTAATGTGCCCAGACTGATCACTGAAGCCGCAGAATTAATTTTGTTACATTAAAACCTAGGTTACTGTTCTCAATCCAAGGATATCCGCATGGATGGATGTGTTGTTGTTTGATGATTTATATACATTGTGGTAATCATCAAAGCTACTCCTGAATCGAGGGAGTAGGGCCATGGGATATCAACTGTTGCTTCACTTAATATTCTATTTTCAACCGACTTCAAAAAGGAGGAGGTTATCAATTCGTCTGTATTTTTTTTTATATATGTTTGTTACCTCATAACTTTTTACTGGGTGGACCGATATTGATATTTTTTGTTTGAAAGGTAGTGCTTCCCGTGGGGTCCCATTTTAATTTTATTTTTTTATATATATTATGTACATACACCGGCTCCAAATATAACAATAACTATAACTACGTTATATAATTGTTAATCGACTTTTAAGTAGTCTAATATTTTTCATTTCATTTTACCTAGGAGGACTCTCAAAAATATGTGAAATATGCAATTATTTTTATTACCGTTTAGTATATTTTTGTTTTAAAATAGTGTTTTGTTTGAAGTCGGTTTTTCTTTTTGTTAAAATTTTATTTATATGTTTTGAATATATGGCAACCCTATTTACTTGCACACTAACCAACTGACCTATTAACCACATACAGATCTGCGACGGTAGATCTCTTCACAGCCTCCCGACTTCAAGGCCAATATATCATTAGCGTCCATTCAGACGGGTTTAACTCTTTAATGAAAGAATTATTCTCTTACTTTGTGCTTTTAATCTTTTTTTAACGAGTATTAAGCGAAAAGAGATAAAGCGAAAAGTTTTAATTAAACATGTTTCTGTAAGTGTAGTGAAACGAAGTTTTTTTTTTATTTGACAACCTCAGAGGTTGAACCTCAGTGTGTAAACCGGTTTTCATTAGTAAGTTTTCATTAGCCTTTCCGAGGTCCCGGATTTAATTCCCGACCGAGTCGATGCAGAAAAAAAGTTTATAAGTTTTCTTGCACCGCCGAGCACGAGATGAATTATAAACACAAATTAAGCACATGTATGTATAGTGGTGCTTGCCTGGGTTTGAACCCCGCAATCATCGGTTAAGATGCACGCGTTCTAACCACTGGGCCATCTCGGCTAAATATAACAATAGTAACATTATATTCTAAGTGTCACAATTGTTTAAAAAAGTAACAATTACATCTTAAACTAATTTGAAAATTATTTAAATCTTAATTAAAAGGTAAATATATTATCTATACTAATATTATAAATGCGATAGTAACTCTGTCTGTTTGTTACGACTAAACCATAGAGTAAATTTATCTCATCTCAACCTCACATCGTCTGAATGTGATTAATTAAAAATCTTAATCGAACAACTCTTTCAAGTATCGTGAATTATATTATAATTATCTAATTATAATCACAAACCGTTAACAACAAACCATTCTGGTATACCGGTAGATGGCGCCAAACGGAAACTCCATCTTGGAACCGGATATCGAACTCCGGCACTCCATATTGGCTGGCGGTCGATGTAACACCCATATGCGGCTTACGGAACCAATCATGGAAACTTGAGATTGTAGACTATTTATTGGATTGTTTTTTAATTACAACTATTTTATAGTTTCAGACTTGGTAGTTTTTAACCGACTTTAACAAAAAGGAGGTTAAAAATGTATGTAGGTATGTTTGTCCGCGGTTATCTCGCGTTTGGCTGAAGCAATTTGGATGCGGTTTTCAGAAAAGTATTTGTTATATTCAGGAGACGGTTTTAGTGCTTTTACCGATTAAAGAAAGTAGGTTCTGTGTTTGACCTGTAAGTATGTATATTTGTCCTCGATTATCTCGCCTTTGGCTGAAGAAATTTGGGTACGGTTTTCAGAAAAGTATTTGTTCTCAAAAAAGGAGGATCTTAGTTTGACCTATAAGTATGCATGAATGGTTATAGAGTTATTAATTTTAGACAGAGATTTATCAATATATGTTAATTTATGTTATTTTGATTATTATTTTATGCGACATAGACAAGTTGTGGTTGTTGGTGGTAGGGCTTAGTGTCCATTTCGATAGGTACCACCCACTCATCATACATTGCAGCTACCAAGTAGTGTAGTAGGCTTTCAAGGGTTCTTTAGTATAGGCACAAGGGACATGACGTCTCATCAGCCATGATTGAGGGCCCTAGCCCACCCACTACGTCGTCCCTACTCAACGATTGATCAAAATTTCAAATACATCGATTAAGAGGAATTGTATAGTATTGTATTGTAGTACAATACCTTAGTTATCAGGTATGAATAGCCTATGGTCAACCTAGCAGTTAATCAAAATCAAAATCAAAATAAACTTTATTCGAATGGGCTTTTATAAACACTCTTGAATCGTCATTTAACAATTAAGTAAAGCTACCACCAGTTCGGAAAGTAGATTCTACCGAGAAGAACCGGCAAGAAAATCAGTATTTACTCTTTCTCAACATTTAAATAATACAATCATATTAGTTAAATACAATATATACATATATGTAATGTATCCTGCCTGGAAGTCAGCGGTAATTTATTCCAAGCTTTTTTTATCATCTACAATATATAAATAATACTTGCTTCATAGTAAATTTAAATTTCATCAAATTCGGTTCAGCGCTTCAGCAGTGAAAGCGTAACAGACAGACAGAATCACTTTCGCATCTATAATAGAAAAGATAGATTAAATTCGTACTATTGAAGTGACAAGCGTGAATTCCATTATAAAATAATCAAAGATTAAGAGTAAGTACAGCGGGTTTATATTCTCATAGCAATATATCATGTCGCAAGCCGCAACGTACAGACAGACAACGGTCCCATTGTTCGATACTATGTCACTATACATATACAATCGAGAAAGTTAGTAAAAGTGATATGCGTTCATCTGCCCGTATCTATTAAATATCTTAAGCTATCTCCTACGTGAAACATTGTTTTATGAATTCTGTAAAGAAAAAATTTGTTGATCTGTAATTTTTAACACACGATTTATCTTTATATCAATAAGTATAATTCACGATACTTGAAAATTTACTCTTTGGTTTGGCCGTAACAGACAGACAGAGAAACATTCGCATATATAATATTAGTATAGATAATGTATAAATGATAATATTTACCCAAAAAAACACCACTTAAGTGCTTGAGAACGCCTAAATATAGTTATTATTTATATGTTTTGATAAATGCTATATCTTTCATTTATATAAATAAATAGCTATGTATGTATTTAACGTAAAGTATTATTTCAACAACAGACAATCGACAATGTTTTTAAGTGGTAATGAATTCAATAACACAGGTTTACACCTAGCTCAGGAGTCAAACACTTCACTTATAAATAATTTGAGCTGAACGCAACTACTGGGTTTCTTGCCGGTTCTCTCGGTAGAACCTACTTTCCGAAACGGTGGTAGCTTCTCTTAAAATAGTTGTTAAATGACGATTTAAAAGTGCTTGTAAAAGCCTACTTGATTGAATTGTGTTTTGATTTGATTTCAATGGTTATTAGTTCGCCTAGCGATGTAAAAAAATCGCAGGTTTGATCCTGACACCTTGGGTTAGTGTCTCCCTCACCACTGCCATAAGCTTCAGGCTTAATATACATAAATAGGATTTTTATTAATTGCATTGCAATTATTACACTTTACATTGCAACGATTCTTTAAAAAATACTTCAACAAAATAAAATTATTGGTTACCGTTTTTTCTTTCTAAGTAGTACGTTAATTTAAACTTAATTAAAAATCATAATAGGAAATGTATATAACAAAAAAAAGTAAAGTTTTTATAACTAGATAGTAGCTTACAGAATTAATTGAATAAATAATGCAATTACCCAATAGAAAGTAAATACACGAACAGGTGTCGATAAAAGCGAAGTTGATTGGTCGGTTAATACAACTTTCGATATCTCTCGTGTAATCGATGTTTTTATATCGATACTAGTGTTGTGTTATTGATGATGTCCGGTTTTACCTACTCTGTATTACAACTATTCTGTTTATAGTGAGATTATAGTCTGGGATTGATTTTAAAATGATTATTCCCGACCCCGATTTACTTGATGGTAGGACTTTGTGCAAGCCCGTCTGGGTAGGTACCACACACTCATCAGTTATTCTACCGCCAAACAACAGTACTCAGTATTGTTGTATTCTGGTTTGAAGGCTGAGTGAGCCAGTGTAACTACAGGCACAAGGGACATAACATCTTAGTTCCCAAGGTTGGTCGCACATTCTTATAGATTCACTGTTATCTATAAAAAAACGGCATCAAAATCCGTTGCGTAATTTTAAAGATTTAAGCAAACATAGAGACAGACAGCGATAAGCGTAAAAGTAAAGCGTGTAACACACGTCAGAATTTAGCTTCTTAAAAATCAGTAGGTATGTATATTTGTCGTTGTAGTTTCTTCTTTTCCGCATGAGAATTATACATCTCGTTGACGACTTAAGTACTATGTATGTGTACGGAATTCCTTTTTTTTCATCTCGGCACCGGTTAACGGAAGTAGCGTCATACGATATGATGATCGTTCCAACTTTCTGATTTCCCTGTCCGCGCTGTCACATTCACGGAAGCTTTTCTCGATAAATATATATGTGTTGTAATGTGCAAGGGCATTATATGTTGCCTTATTAAGCTTTGAATTTATATTAGATGGGATTTTAATCTTCGTGATCTAGTTTAAATTATGATCGATTACGAAGCAAAAAGTAGTATTTAAAATATACTTACCAAGTTAGGTTGTTATAATTACATAGAATAACAAAGTCGCTTACTGCGGTCTGTGAATATGTATGATTTTTTTGTGTATAATATATGGACAATATAGTAAAGAAACACTGATAGTTCTGGAAGTTTCTAATGTGATGTAAATAAACATATTTTTGGGATTTTAATCATTACAGCATTAATCTTTATCCAAACAAGTACCTTAAATACATTATGCATTAAACATAAATTAATACAGTCCTTCATAGTATGTAATTTAAAACATTATTTTAGAAGACATTATAGATTAAAAACGCAAGGACATATCATGCTGTATGATATTCAGTAGTAGGGCGGGTCGCTAGACAAAAACTCAAAGTCAAATTGCTTTATTCAATATAGAAGTATTACACTTTGTTATTGATGGTCAATTGAAACAGTACCACCGGTTTAGAAAAGAAAATATCCTGACCTGAGAAGAACCGGCGAAAGATACACAGCGGGTTTTTTTTTTTGTCTCATGTATTATATTAACAATTTAAATGAAATTAAATAGCCAGGAGGCGATCGTTTCGTTCCCAAGGTGTGCTATCAATCTAGTACTTAACTCTAGTACTTATTACTTAATTCTAGTACTTAATAAAAATAAAAAAATCGATAAACTATGAACAGAATTAAGTATTTCAAAATATTGTCTGTACATCACTGTATCAATGATGGAACGTGATGAAATCGACTTCTAAATGTCAATAACCAATCATAAATTGGATCAAAATGTGATTGACCAATCACGGGTCAGAGGTGATTTCGCGTTGAACGCGTCAAATGTCACTCGCTGGCGGGCAATCGTTAGTGACGGACGTCTGTTTCGAAAGTGTCTAAGTGCTTAAGGCGAAGCTTCCTAAGATATTACACTCAAATCGGCTTGTTTAGCGTTAAGTTCTTGAAAGCATTTGATCGATTACTATATATAGAGTTGTATTTAATGGGTTATATTATCTATTTCATCACTATGTAGTATAAAACAAAGTCGCTTTCTCTGTCCCTATGTTCCTTTGTATCTTTAAAATTACGCATTTAATTTTGATGCAATTCTTTTGGTAAGATAGACATGGACAATATAACAAACACTGATAATTTAAGAAGTTTGTAATGTGATGTCGTAAACAAACAAATTCTGTAGAATATTTAGTATCAGTATTGTACCCGTGCGAAGGCGGGGCGGGTCTCTAGTTATGGATAAAATTTAGTCAATCATGTATTTTTGTTGACCTTTCGTTTTTTTTTTCTTTGGTAGTAGTAGTAGTTCTTTGGTAGTGTTTCGTTTCAATTGTTAATATGATTTTGACAATCAATATATATGTTTAATGATTCGTTATTGTCGTTATATTACTTATATTATATGCTGTTTAGTGTACATAACACTTTAATATTGCAATGTTTTTTTTTTTTCTTTTATGGTGAAAGGAGGTTTACGGTTGTTAACTTTTTCGTTATCATTTATTTTTTAATCTTCCTTCTTGTCACGTCAACCTTTGTTTTATCATCGGTTATTTTAACTTTCTACTTGATTGGTTCCAAACTAATGTTGTTACCCGTAGCCTTGTTTTGATTAGGTAATAATTAGAGAAGCACTGTGTTCCAGTAAGTGATATAACGTGTAAATATTAACCACCAGTAGCAGTAATTTTAAAATATTGAATCATCAATTTTGTTTTTAAGCCTAAGTTTGTACAATGTACATAAAACTCCGCAGGGAATCGATGCATTTGTTGAAGTTGGATATTGAAATTTTAATTTTTTATACATTAGCTGCCTTTCTTTATTCGCTGGAAAAACGTATTACACGTTTCTCCCACATGCTGTGGCTGTATGCGGGGCTCGTTGGCGCTAAAGGCGCCGGAATACCCACTAAAAAGCGGTCCAACTACTCCTTCTTTTAGGGGGAACGTGAAGGGATCGTTTGCGCATACGTACTACCGTGTGACGTCCTTATGGTAGCCTCACCTCTGCGGTACTCCAATTCCTAGGGGTCTCTCAGGGTACAGAGACCCCTACCCCAGCGCAACTTATGGCAGGCAGAGAAGGTTATATAGGTTATATAGCAAAGACGCCTTCTCCCCGGTTTTCTTCGGGGAAGCGGGTCAGCTGCTTGTCCCGACTTTTTGACTTTATGCTCTTATTGATAGCAGCGCTATATACACCATCCAATAACCAATCGATAGCTACACACGAAAGTCATCGAAATTGGTCCAATCGTTGTTCAATTAAATACACACACATACAAGATTAATATGTATGTAAATTTGCCATTACAAGTGTTGCGACCGTGTTTCGGTCTAGGGCCTTAAATTCTGTGTACTTTCTGTCGTCAGTTTAACAGGCGATACAGATAACCAAAAAATCAACCTATGCGTTTCCCAATCCTTATTAAATAGATCAGACATTCACTTATAATAATCAGTTTAGTTGATCGAAGGCGTGGTACGAGAATCGAATTCGTGACTTCGAGTTTAATCGTGACACGTCGACTTGAATCGATATAGTGAAATAGCATTGTTTAATGACCGTGTTTATATGTTACATTAGTTATAGATAACACACACACACACACATATATATAAAGGTACACACAGGTATTCACTCTCGAAGTTGCGTCCCATCCCACCTTTTCTTGGTGGTAGGGCTTTGTGCAAGCCCGTCTGGGTAGGTACCACCCATTCATCAGTTATTCTACCGCCAAATAACAGTACTAAGTATTGTTGTGTTCCGGTTTGAAGGGTGAGTGAGCCAGTGTAACTACCCAAGGTTGGTGGCACATTGACGATGTAAGAATGGTTAATATTTCTTTCAGTGTCAGTGTCTATGGGTGATGGTGACCACTTACCATCAGGTGGCCCATATGCTCATCCGCCAACCTATACCATAAAAAAAACCTTCGGGTGTGTAAAGGCCTATTCGAGTATTATTTTGTAGATGCTAAAAAAGCGTGGAATTAATTCCTGTTGTCTTCCAGGCAGGATATATTAATTTAAATAATTGTATTAACTAACATGCCTTGTATTTTTTAAATTTTGAAAAAGATTAACTACTGAGTTTCTTGCCGGTTCTTCTCAGTAGAATCCACTTTCCGAACCGGTGGTAGCTTCACTTAATTGTTAAATGACGATTCAAAAGTGCTTGTAAAAGCCAACTTGATAAAGTTTAGTTTGATTTTTGATTTTGATGTCTGTCTTATAAACATTATAAGTTAGTATCAAAGACAAGCGGGTCAGCTGATGATGATTAAATCTAGACGTGATATATACATAGTCTTTAACTTACCTAACTAACCTTAATAAATAGGTCATCCACATCGAAAACAGAAAAAAAAGAAATCTTCAAATTCGTATTTAAGCTTAGTGCGTTACATACTAGTATAAAATACTCGTATAGATTGGTCGTGAATAACGATCGATGATCAATGAAAGAGCGTTTTCGTATCTCGTTCGAAGTCAGCCGTGACGAATGCGATGAAACTTGCTGATTTATATGGACAATAGAAATATCACATTATTTTTTTACCGTATATATTCAATCGTGTTATTTTATGGCATTATAATCTACATTGACCCGGCCGGGAATCGAACCCGGGAAATCGGAGTGGCGTGCCCATGAAAACCGGTGTACACATCGCCAAATTGATGAACCTTTATTCCTTTTATTATTAATTAAACGTAAGCTTGTTTGTAAGTTTCTTTTATAATTTCCTTTCTATTAATAATATGCTCAGTCGCTTTTCATATTTCTAACTCGAGCTTTCGTTTAAATTAATTCCTTAATGCTTTTTGTATACCATTAGCGTTAAAAACCCGCAGTCTTGGTGCTATGGTCTTTTATGTTTAAACTTAAATTAATTCGAAACCTCACACGGTAATATTATGATGTGTAATTTTAATTGCGAGTTTAATTTTTAACCTCTTTGGTCGAGTTCTATGTACGCCGGTTTTCATGTTAGTAAAGACCCATCATCATCATTATCATCAGCCCGTTTTGTCCACTGCTGGACATAGGCGTCTCCAAGTGCACGTCGCTGTGGTCTTTCTCCGGCTACTCGCATCCAGCTCCTGCCTGCCGCCTTGCGTAAATCGTCACTCCACCGTGCCCGAGGACGTCCTACACTACGTTTGCCGAGACGCGGTCTCCACTCTAGAACACGTTTTCCCCAACGGTTGTCGGTTCTACGACAAATATGACCAGCCCACTGCCACTTCAGCTTGTTAATACTAGTAAAGACCCATTAGCTTGTATATGTGCTGGGCTAAGGCTAAGCTTTCTTAGGTGAAGGTCTTGGTAGATAAATATTTGACAGATTTCCATATTATACGGTTTTGCATAAAATCTAAGCATTTGGAAATTAAGTTTTTATTGTGAATAACAAATGTTTAAATAATAGTCAAGCATTATCACAATATTGTATGTAATTTTCGATATCGAAATCGATTCGAATATCGCTCTTTTCGAACAAAAACAACAGTCTGTAAATTTCCCACTGCTGGCCTAAGGCCTCCTCTCCCTTTGAGAAGAAGATTGACACATATGGAATTTGATACATGCAGGTTTCCTGACGATGTTTTCCTTCACCACCAAGAACGAAGACAAATTAAGCACATGAATAATAAGTGATGCTTGTCTGGTTTTGAACCCGCAATCATCGGTTAAGACGCACGCGTTGTAACCATTGGCCATCTCGTCGAACATGTAACCCATATAACAAAGGTTTCGTTCGTTGTATTTCCCATCCGTCTGTAAAGCGTAACAGTTGTTTACAGTTCACGAACCTTTCAAACACTTGACCCGACGGAGCATTGCCGATCGTAGCCGAGATGCGAATTCTTCGGTGTAACCTTTTGTTTCTCATTATTTTTTTCATCTCATTGAAACGTCATTATCTTCTCATTCAGCGCTCGTTTCGATTATAATTATTCGGTAACGTATTACGAGAAATCGGGGTGGAATATTTTGTTAATTTTGAATCGTTAATACATTAAGTGTTTATAGTTTTCGTAACGATTTTGTGGATGTTATGATTCTGTAATACTATTAAATTATATAATATATGCATATATGTTAGAGGAACAGGTGGAATTGGGACTTTGGGTTTGTAAGTCACCATCGCATTCTAGACACTTGTCAAATAATAACGCCTGGCGTTGCCATAAATCAGTCATCAAATATTACCGGCAATTACTCTAATCATTAATTATGAAATACACAAACAAATAAAGCGCGCGCCTTTATGATTCTTATGCTAATATTATAAAGGAGTAAGTTACACTGTTTGTCTGTCACTCATGAAGGGTTAAATCAATGAACCGAATTTGATGAAATTTTTATATAAAGTAAGCTTAAACATTAACAACTTTTTTGCCAAATCATTAGCCGCAAGCATCAACTACATATATGTAAGATAAATTATCCTCAATCAATCGCTCGCTATTGTTCGTATATAAACTAGCCTCGGTTCATTCAACTATTTGATATAGCAATAACATTATACCATTAAAGATATAACCATACAAGGTTACAAACACCCTTTACTTTCACCGGTGAAACTGTCGGGTTAATTGAAACGCTTTCTCGTTTCGTGATTGCCTCCCGGCGTTGTTTAGCGCTTGTGATGGTGAAGGCGGAACTGGTACTGGAAGCCCGTTCTGGTGCAATATTATATAGTAATATTATAAATGTGAAAGTATCTTTGTCTGTCAGTCGCTGTTTCACGAACTGCTGAAACGAATTTGATGGAATTTTGGTGTGAAGCTAATTGGAACTCGAAGGACATAGGCTACCTTTTTTGCCTAGCACATGATAACCAAACCCCGCAAACACAAGCGAAGTCGCCGGTGATAATTAGTATTCTTTAATATATCACACGTATATAGTTATTGTTGTGTATTTGGAGAGTGAGGGAGATAGTGTAATGTAATGCATGTATGTAAAAAAGGGATAAAAATTACTTAACTAAACTTAAACTCGAGTTACCCATTTGCTGTATTAAAGTATGTGAATTAAAAAAACGCGTTGTGTCGTGCGACACACCCGATTAGTTAGTTGCTTTCGTTATATATTATTTATTAAATAACATTGAAATAAAGAAACAATGTTTGAGAATAGTATGAAGAGCAATATAATTGTCGTTCAAAGTCCCTTGTGAGTTACAACAATATCACGAAACAAGTGTGAATTATGTTTTATTAAATACAGTGTACTTATGAGGACGAGATGGCCCAGTGGTTAGAACGCGTGCATCTTAACCGATGATTGCGGGTTCGAACCCAGTCAAGCACCGCTGATTCATGTGCTTAATTTGTCTTTATAATTCACCTCGTGCTCAGCGGTGAAGGAAAACATCGTGAGGAAACCTGCATGTGACAAATTTCATAGAAATTCTACCACATATGTATTCCACCAATCCGCATTGGAACAAAGTGGTGGAATATGTTCCAAAACCTCTCCTAAAAGGGAGAGGAGGCCTTTAGCCCAGCAGTGGGAATTTACAGGCTGTTGTTGTAACTTTATACCTCATATTTTTAAATTTATGTAGACTTATTTACCTGTAACATATTATATATATACACGCAATTTCCGGTTATATATATATTTTTTGTTGATATTTGAGATTACGTATGGGTAGATTTTTTGTGACTATTTTGAAATATTAACTCTATTTCATATAATATCACGTATGAATGTATTTTAAAAGCCTACTCTATCTAGTTCACCTTGAAACAATAGCTAACGTGATATAAAGTTATATATGAATTTAAATATATTCTACTGTTGATACACTCAGACTTTGGAGTAGTAGGGCAATAAGCTTCTTACCTCCGTTGGTGACCGAAGGGCCGGCATTCCTGCCACCCTTCCTCACAGGTCATGATATTATTTAAAGATTTAATATTTAATGTTTCTTTAGAAAATGAATAGATATTGAATGAAGTATCCATTCACAACTCTTGAATTGATACATTAAATACTCGTCAAATGCTAGGAACAAGGAAATCATTAATTATTAGCAAACTTACGCATGTTTAATTAATTTTAATTATTCGCAATTAAATATAAAGTTAATCCCTACTAATATTATATGCGAAAGTAACTGTCTCTTTTCATTTAACGCTTAAACCGCTAAACCGATTTAGATGTAATTTGGTATGGAGATAGGTTGACCCTTTTTTTAATTTATTTTAACTTTGCCGTTTCGTAAATTCAAATCGTTTATAAAAAATACATTGTTAAAAAAGGCGTATTACTCGATACAAGATTTTGTAGATGATAAAAAAGCGTGGAATTAATACCTGTTGACTTCCACGCAGGATATATTAATTTAAATAATTGTATTAACTAACATGACTTTGTATTTTTTAAATGTTGAAAAGAGTAACTACTGAGTTTCTTGTCGGTTCTTCTCTGTAGAATCTACATTCCGAACCGGTGGAAGCTTCTCTTAATTGTTAATTGACGATTCAAAAGTGCTTGTAAAAGCCCACTTGAATAAAGTTTATTTTGATTATGATATAAATTCGTAGGTCATGTAGGTAATGCCTCGGGCTTAGCAAGTTTGTTTAATTTTTTATTGTATTAAATAAAACAACTTTAACCAAATACGTTAATTATACATGTCACATGTGTATTCCACCAACCCGCATTGGAAACCTTCTCCTCAAAGTGAGAAAGAGGCCTTAGCCCATCAGTAAGAAATTTTACAGGTTGTTGTTGTTGTCAATTAATTTAATCGACCGTTTGTTGTCCCCGTTAGTAATTAACAACTGTTTTGTAATTACGACACGCTTTATCCTCTATCGATTGTTCAGTTAAAAGAAGTTATTTTAATTAAAATTCAATGGTTTAATTTTGATTATCGATGGCATGAATTTCTCCATTAAAATCAACAACAAACTTTTTTTCTCTATGGTATACTTTTGTTTATATTATAATGTACCGTTTTGTTTTTATGCGTAATTACTAATTAGCGATGTATATTTCGTGATAAGCTGTGTCTGTGTCTGTGTGTGTGTTTGTATTTAACTACATATATATCATCGTGTATATATAACTAGGTACACAATGCCTCGTCGTTCTTGTGACTAAATTATAAAGCTGCAGGATCGAATGATCCGAAACTTTACCAAAATCCGATTACTTAAAAGTTTCAATGAAAATGTTCGAAATTATAACATTAACAGCCTGAAAATATCCCACTGCTCCTCTCCCTTTGAGGAGAAGGTTTAGAGCATATTCCACTGCGGTGGCACATGAAAATTCAGTATTGCTTGCCTGGTTTTAAACCCGCAATCATTGGTTAAGATACACGCGTTCTAACCGCTGTGCCATCTCGGTTCTCTGAAATAGTAAAGTATAATTATAAAATCTTTGTTTCTCTGAATAATTAACGGCGACGACGAACTCCGTGGTCGAGTAGGCCGGCCGAGACAATTTTAAAAGAAAGTTCATTTGTTTTCTATGTTGTCTTGGGTCTGGGTGTTTGTGGTGCCGATGTTACTTCTAATTTTCCACAACACAAGTGCTTTAACTACTTACATTGGGATCAGAGTAATGTATGTGATGTTGTGCAATATTTACTATATTTATTTTATATTCATATTAAATTAAATCTTGCATGGAATTCGAGTGACACAGAGCTTATAATTAATCTCAAATAGTAACTACTTACTCACAGAAGGCGACAACGATATTTAATTACATCCCAAAAAAACGACACACACTACTGGTTACAACGGGAGGATCGCAAAAACGAAGGCCGTCGTATCAGATTCTAGTAAACATATCTGAATTATGTTGATTTTAATTAATCTCATCGTAATAACTTTTAATGTGATTACTGTTTATTAAATTTAATTAATTTGAATTGTCTTTTTAACCGACGTCTTAAAACAAGAAGGTTATCTTATTTGAGTGTGATAATCTATTTTGCAGTCGAATGCTCTACCAATGAGCTATATCGTCAAGAGTCGAGATGGCCCAGTGGTTAGAACGCGTGCATCTTAACCGATGATCGCGGGTTCAAACCCAGGCGAGCACCGCTGTTTCATGTGCTTAATTTGTCTTTATAATTCATCCCGTGCTCAGCGGTGAAGGTAAACATCGTGAGGAAACCTGCGTGTGACAAATTTCATAGAAATTCTGCCACATGTGTATTCCACCAACCCGCATTGGAGCAGCGTGGTTGAATATGTTCCAAACCTTCTCCTCAAAGGGAGAGGAGGCCTTTAGCCCAGCAGTGTGAGTTTACATGCTGTTTTTGTAATCTATTTTGAGATCCAAGCACGTGTATAACGTAAATGTATGTTTGTCCACGAATTTCTCGAAAACTTAAGGGCGTGATGAGACGACCATTTTTAATTTGAGTTATATACACTTCACCTTAGGGAACAGTGTAAGCTTCATTAAAATCGGTCAAGTAGTATTTTTTTATTTTTAGTTCATTTATTGTTTCTAATTTTAAGGTCGGTTTAATTGTTTATAAATTGTTTATATTTTTATTATTGTTAAAGCCTCTGCTGAGATATTAATGCATACGCGTAATTATAATGTCGGTGCTATCAAAAAAGTGTTAACTCGATTCGCCTTGGTTTACATGAATACAAGGAAGTATATAAACTAAACGTGTAAATATGTGTTACTTAAAGCGTATGTGTAATAAGTTTTATTATATAGAAATATTGTTTTATATAATAGTGGTAGTGGCGACTTAGCTCGCATTTTAGGGCGTTTGTTGTCATGTGTCAGGCGAAAATATCCTTTATTGAAGTTGAAATTAGGTTCAGTGGTTTGTTAGTGAAGGAGTGACAGATAGGACAGACAGAGTTACTTTAAAATTTATAATAATAATATAGAAATACAGATATGAGACAATATGAGACAACATCACATACATTACTCTGATCCCAATGTAAGTAGCTAAAGCACTTGTGTTATGGAAAATCAGAAGTAACGACGGTACCACAGACACCCAGACCCAAGACAATATAGAATACTAATTATAATCTACATCGACTCGGTCGGGAATCGAACCCGGGACCTCGGAGTGGCGTACCCATGAAAACCGGTGTACTCACCACTCGACCACGGAGGTCGTCGATGATGTGATGTTAGCAAATTTGGCCACGTTATGGTCACAATCATTATTCAGAAAATTCTCATACTAAGCAGAGGATATTAAATAATGTATTATTCCTCGTTATGAAGTGGCAATGGCTCCTTCATGGTCATAGAAATATATTATATGTATATCGAAAAGCAGTAGTGTGTTAATAATGTTAACTTTTTGTTTTGGATTTTGAACCGCTGGATTCACCTTATAAGTTAGCCACTAGACCAATGAGGCATTAGTATTTGTATTAAAATAACTTTAACGAAGTTATACTTTGTTCTCCAAATAGCAATACTTGATATTATTGTGTTCCTGTTTGAAGGACGAATGAGTCGGTATTTCAGGCATTAGCGCAAATATGATATATTTAACATAGCTTACATCGCCAATGCGCCACTAACCTTGAGAGCTAAGCTGTTATGTCCCTCAGCCTACTAAAGCCTACTACTACACAAAGTATTGCTCGTTAACGGTACAATAATAGATGTTCTAATCTTATATATCCTTATTAATACATCATACAACTTAAGGATCATTCATTTCATTCGCTAGTGTTGCTCCCCCCCCATCATAAGAAAAAATAAGAATAGGTCGACGCCCTCCAACTTGTTTAATATATATTACGTAAGGTTATTTTCGCTAGTTTTGGCTCCAAAATAAGAATTAATTATAAGAAAGAATAATAATGGGTCGACGGGGGGGGGGGGACAGGTGATAACAGGGGGGACACTCTGTCGAATATTTATTACGTAAGCGTCTAAAAGAAAAAATGAATATGTTTATTTTTGAAAGTAACAACTTTTTGAAATGTTTATATACCATGTACATGACCTACAATTTCCAATAGATTATTTTAGAAGAGAGTTTTACCGCTCAGCGGCGTTATTAATATAACAGTGGATCAATTTCGGTAAAGTCTGTCGAACCGTTGTGATACACGCGTTAGTCAGTGGGTCGCACGCGAACCATTTTTTTTCTGTAATTTGTACCCACATACGTGTAACGACCGTGAAATTTGCGAATATTAAAAAGTTTTACGTATTACTGGCGAATGATCTTGTACAAAAATATAATATAAATATTGGACAACATCACATACTCTGATCCCAATGTAAGCTAAAGCACCTGTGTTATGGAAAATCAGAAGCAACGGCGGCGACGTTTTTTTCTAAATGGACTAGGCTGGGAATCGAACCTGGGACCTCAGAATAGCGTGCCCGTGATAACCAGTATACACACTATCGATTACGGAGGTCGTCACTAAACGAAAGAGTGAGGATTCAAAGTCGGTTGCTCTTTTCCGGGTATGCATAGATATAGTAAATTTTGATCTGATTCATGTAGGTTGTCACTCGCGATGTAAGTCAAGCATATGGCATATATGCTTGACTTACATAGTGGTCTTCGATCAGATCTGAATCCACAGTAGAAGTCCCACATGTCCCAAGAAAGGGGTCATGACGTTTTGAACTGATGGTAGATTTATGATATTTAATCAACAAAAATTCCAAGCTTACTATTTAAAAAATAATTTTCTTATTTACTAGTTGCTTCGTGCGTTTTATCTTTAAACGTAAAACGTGATTTTTTTATGTTATATTTTTATTCGATCCACATATATATTAGCGACTAGCGTATAAATATTATTTTTAATCGTCCTAGTTCTATGATAATATTAGTGTAAAATTACGACGTTATTTCTGTATACTGTATTAACATCAACAATTTTAATTAGACGCTTTCTTCTCTAGACGGTGTAATTTAAAATCAAGTATATCATCATAATTATATTTAAAAGAAATAGTGTAAAAGTGAATCGAAGATATAGTGTAACGCAGTGGAGTGAAGTGATATATGTTTCATGAATATAAATATTTATATATAAAATGATAATATGGCGCTTATGGCACCGAGGAACAGCGCTCCAGTCATTAAGGATAGTCTGCACACACCAGCATATGAGGTGAGTTAATTGTGTTAAAGAAATATTTGGAAGTTTATTGTCTTGTTCGGTAAATAGTTTCTTTCGCCGGTTCTTCTCAGGTCAGGGTGTTTCCTTTTCCGAACCGGTGGTAGTGTTTATTTGACCATCAATATGTAAGTGTAATGCTTCTATATTGAATAAAGGAATTTCAGTTTGAGTTTGAGTATGGCTAGTAGCTAATGTGCCTTCCACTGATCACAAATATTTTTCTTTTTTTTTTTGTTGTGTAGAAAGTGATGTTACAGTCTTAGGTGGAACACGCTTGACTAGAAGATGCCTATTCATTCTAAGACTTGAAGGTATCCATATTGTAGGTGTTACAGAATACAGAGGTTAGGAGGGTAATCCAGATCGTAGTGGTGCCTATCCGGATCAGGTGGAATTAAATGAGGGTTTAATCTATCTGTATTCCATATTTAAAAAGATCAGCTGTCGATCATCTTCAAGTAACGAACACCTAAATATACAGGTGCCGTTCATAATATTAGTAAGATAAGAAGACCTCAGTGATAAGAAGAGGACAGACCTAGTGAATATTTCTGGCCTGAAGGTTCCTCGACGTTATGGCTCGTTAAATATAAAATATACGATAATTGACCGAGACTAAACGTCGGTCTCGTTACACTAAGATCTCTCGCCAAAGTAACCTCAGAATATATAGTATTTGCTCGAATTAATTTCAGCGTCTTAGGATCTAGGAAATGAAACAGACAGCTGGCATTCAGTCACGTCGAAGAGTTCGTTCACCTCGCTCGGTTGATATTAGCGCAACCGCGCAGAACGGGTGTTAAGTTACGATGGTCGAAACTAGATTTGGATGGGTGACCGTGAATCTTTGAATGTTTTGCTATTTTTTTTTATTTTTAATGTTTATGATAAGTCACAAGTGAATTGTCGATTTCACACACTGTAATTAAAGTGAAATCGTGAGTTATCTCCTTTTTATTTGGAGCAGTCGAGGATTTAGGTTCCACTTTTGATAAGTGGTAATCTCTCTGCATAGTCTCACACATTCCACGGATCTATATGTACGTGCTTTCAACCGTTATGAGATAAAGTAACAGCCTAATGTCCTACTGCTGGGCTAAGTCCTCTTTCCCCTTACTACAGAAACCTATATCACGCGGCACCAATGGGGATTGGTGGATTGCACATGTAGCAGAATTTCATTGAAATTAAAGACGTGCAAGCTTCCTTAAGATGTTCTGTGGTGCTTGCTTGAGTTTGAACCTGCAGTCGTCTGTTAAGATGCATGCGTTCTAACCACTGCACTCTCAAGGCTCTTAGGCTCTTATATCTATGATGCTGTGTTTTTGTTTCTAAAGACTACAAGTATTTTACCATGGTCCAATTGCTAGCGAGGGCTTTGTGAAAGCATTTTTGGGTAGGCCTTACCAACTCATTGTACCTATATTCCATCCCCAAATAGCAATACTTAGTATGATGGCACAAGGGATCGGGTAGGCAGATCACTCTACTTCACCTCACGGTAAGTGGTAGTGGAGTGCAATCGCGAAGACTGTATCGAAGGGTACAGGATGAATTGCACTAGGTGTCCTCGCCATGTCGGGACATAGGGTGCCACGTTTGAAGGAACCCAGGTTATAAGTGGAGGAAAAGGAAATCTCATACTTTCCACAACCACAACAGCCTGTAAATTCCCACTGCTGGGCTAAAGGCCTCCTCTCCCTTTGAGGAGAAGGTTTGGAACATATTCCACCACGCTGTTCCAATGCGGGTTGGTGGAATACACATGTGGCAGAATTTCTATGAAATTTGTCACATGCAGGTTTCCTCACGATGTTTTCCTTCACCGCTGAGCACGAGAAGAATTATAAAGACAAATTAAGCACATGAATCAGTGGTGCTTGCCTGGGTTTGAACCCGCAATCATCGGTTAAGATGCACGCGTTCTAACCACTGGGCCATCTCGACTCGACTCGAATATCATACTTTATACTGTACACATTGTTAATTATATACGAAGGCTACCTTTGTGTAGTGAATAGACTTGTTGTTGAATTCACTGTAAGGAGATTCTTAATACAATTGTAAGTAATTAAACGAACGTGTGTTATCAGGCTCGAAGAGAATTCGTAAGTCACAGGTGTGCGAGATGATGGTGACGTAAACGTTTTGATACACAATTGCTATTGGGTAATTATGACGAATTATATTTAAATTCAATGAAAACATTGCACTTTTGTTTAAGTATTTCGACGACTGTTTAATGCTGACGCTAATTGTGTTTTTTTTTCACATTGGAAGTCTATAATGCGGGTTTTATTGACCATCGAGCTTATTTATATACTAAAAGTTAAGCAATTTTATGTCTTATTTTAACGAATGTCAAATCCATGATGAAGGAAAGAGATAGTTTACTAATGTTTCCTAATTGAACCACCAATTGGAAGAAGGGAATAAACGCCACTTTTCGACATATTCACTTTTACACTCTTCTATTCTTTAGACGTAGGGCTAAATACATATTATACATTAAAGTCAGGTCTGTCGGTAAATAAATCAGGATTGATATTTTCTTAATAATCATTGATGTACTGTAAGTTTATAAGTTGGAAGCTTATAGTTATGAAGTTTTTTTTTATTATCTCCGTTCCTATTTTTTGCCTTCTCTGATTTATTCCCTTCTTCCAATTGGTGGTTCAATTATAGCATCATGTTTATTTTTTGGATTGGTTTATAAACAGTCTTTTGGAGAAGTGAGGTCTCAACTGTGGATATTTACAGACTAAACATAGGTCGTAGATACTGCAGATCCCAGAGTCCTGCATCTAAGTCATGCATAGGGTTTTTAAAAAGTTTTTTTTTCTGTCCGTCTCTTTGTTTGAACTTTCCAAGTTAGTTAAGTGTTCGGAAAGTTCATCAAGCCCGCGTCAGTTTTTTTCGATCATATTGTATGGATATATAGGTATCAGAGAATGCATTTGTGTTTGCAAACACTAGATCACGCGTCCGCAGGCTCTCTGGAGAATAGACCACGTGGCCATCTTCAGTTGATGCATGCATACCAACGTGAAACATACAGCTATCTACATATGTATATTGTCTTTTATTGACTGTACTCGTGTGACTTTATCTTTTATAAAAATGGCATTTCGAAATCAAATAATTATAATTTCCATTAATGTTTATTTCTAGGAAACAATAAAGTGGAACTGTATCTATTCGTCACGATAATTCTCTCTGTTAAAAAGTTTACATTGAAATATCAAAATACGAAATATTTTTGTTTTAAATGTGTTACTGTTTTAACTTAATTAGTTTTAATAAATTGTATGGATAGTTTAAGACTGTACACACGACAGACATTCATTTCAATATAACTACTACGTCAAGCACGCCGACCGAAGAATTCAAAATACTTCTTAGTATTCTACAAGAAGACAAATAACGTGATGTTGTCCCAACAACAAAAACATCAACAACAGCCTGTAAATTTCCCACTGCTGCGCTAAGGTCTGCTCTCCTTTTGAGGAGAAGGTTTTTGGAAAATATTCCACCACGCTGTTCCAACGCGGGTTGATGGAATACACATGTGGCAGAATTTCTATGAAATTAGATACGTGCAGGTTTCCTCACGATGTTTTCCTTCACCGCCGAGCACGAGATGAATTATAAACACAAATTAAGCACACATATATATTGTGGTGCTTGCCTGGGTTTGAACCCGTAATCATCGGTTAAGATGCACGCGCTATAACTTACCTTTAAATTTTAAGATACCTTTTAATTCTTTGTAGTCATGAACTTAAACGCTTAGAATCCTTATGAAGTTGTTCTTAAGTTAGAATTGTACTTTTGCAGTTGTCGCATTTAATTTTATTGCTTTAAAGTATTAAAGTTCGTGTTTATAAGATTACGGCAATCGACTTATTCGTAACTTGCTATCGTTGATCGTTTTAACCGACTGCGTTTCGTTAAGATGTTAATGCTATTAGTTTGTCTGTTTGATTGCGCATTATTTTCAACGGATCAATATTGTGCCGTTGTTAGTTCTGATTTCCCATAATAAAATAGCTATAATAATACAATAGTAATAATACTATAGCTACTCGGCATATCGACACAACGGCAAAGTTAAAAATGACTATAATGGTTTAAGTTCAAATCATTTGTAAAAAATACATTGTTAAAAAGCCAAATTATTCGATACGAGATTTTAAAGATGAGAGAATTAATAACTGCTGAGTTCCAGGCAGGATATATTACATACAAATGTTTATCGATAGAATCTACTTTACGAACCGGCGGTAGCTTCACTTAATTGTTAAATGAGGATGCAAAAGTGCTTGTTAACGCCCAGTTGAATAAAGTTTATTTAATTTTGATTTTTCAAAGTAATTTAGGTGACGTTATGTGTGTGACTGTGATGTCGACAATATGTATTTATTTATAATACATGATTATCTAAAAGTTATACATATTATTGTAACTGTGAGAAGTCGCTATAACTTAGTGTACATAATATAAGATTTAATTATTTTTAATTTCATATTGAATGCTTGATCAATTACATACATATTACATATATAATTTTATCGAACTAACACGACTGTATTTTTAAATGTTGAAAAAGAGTCACTACTGAGTTTTTTGCCGGTTCTTGTCGGTAGCTTCATTTATTTTTTTTAAATGACAAAACCTACTTGAATAAAGTTTATTTTGATTTTTTTACACTCAGTGCACGAAGGTTTTTGAAGTTGGTAAATGAAAATGTAGGATATTTCAAACAATCTAAAATGTGTATATAGACCCATACTGTACATATGTGAAATCGCAAATTATATCTACTTATAAATAAATAAATGATTTAAATAAAATATAATAGCCATCATGTGCTTACTTTGAATAATATTTCGCTTTGAAATTCAAAATACACCATATACATAGTTACCCATGGTAACTTTCTTTTATTCAAACGTAGTAATGTGCGCGATTAAGTAGCTCATTGTCATATTTAGTTTGAATCAGCCGCCATGCCGGGTGACGCCCACTGCGCACAATTGGAGATACATGTGCACGATTTGCTTGTTCTGACATTAGGGTTGGCAATGGCACTGGCAATCTTTTTATTTTCCATTAATGTCATATTTGACTTTATTTATCCCCTGATATATAGTATTTCTAATAGGTATTGTAATAATAACGCTATAACACGATAACACTTGTTTTAATGTTTTTACTTTTATATTTTTATTATGTTCTTCTCGACTTTAGATTGGTATAAAATAAGCCTATATACAACTTGTATATTAAAGAACGACCACAGAAAAGAAAAAATCGTAAACAAAGTCCTTTGTGTCTGTAGTTACATTGGCTCACTCACTCTTGTACTATAGACAGGGGACATCGACAGGGACATTATAATGATTTTATATCGAGATAAAATTAATTCCTGTGCAGTGTAGATAAAATGTTGATACTTTTTATTATTTTTTTTATAATTTAATACATATCTCTTAATTGTTTCAATTTGACTACTTAATTGCCCGTCCATTATAGATTGATTTAATTGTGTAATTCTATGTGACTACAAGAGAAGAAATTCGCGTTAGTTCATATAGTCTATAATGTAAATTAACAGCAGGTGAAGCTGCGAAACCTAACTTATTATAACATCATGTACTAAAATATTTTCTTGAAAAACCTTTATTGACATTATATTGTATGACCTTTTTTTAGTGAAGTAATTCGTTTCCTCACCTCTAAGTATAGATGTGACATCCTTAACTATGACCTCATTCCGAATTTTATCATTCTCGCTTAGATTATGACTTGTTAACGTTATGAAGATTTCATCTCTCACTCGTTGCTTTTGAGGTATCTCATTTGTGTTGTTTTGATTGCACTAACACTTGCAACAATTTGGAGATTTTTTTTATGGTCTAGGTTGGCGGACGATCGTATGGGCCACCTGATGGTAAGTGATCACCATCACCCATAGACAATGACGCAGTAAGAAATATTAACTATTCCTTACATCGACAATGTGCCACCAACCCTGGGAACTAAGATGCTATGTCCCTTGTGCCTGTAGTTGTTACACTGGCTCACTTACCGAAACACAACAATACTGAGTACTGTTATTTGGCGGTAGAATAACTGGTGAGTGGGTGGTACCTACCCAGGCGGGCTTGCACAAAGCCCTACCACCAAGAATTGATTTTTGATAATTGGAAAAAACATTAAACTCCCTTTAGTAAGAGTCCATTTGAATACAATATATTGTTCTAATGACACCGTATCTATTGGAGTCCTGGTATGAAGTTTGGTCGATAACAAGTTTTTATTTAATTTATTTCTAAAGAAAATTTCGTTAATAGTCTTTTGAGGATGTAGGCAATGTTAGACGCGATGACTTCTGTTTTGGTTGATTACTGTCTAATCGAATTATGACTATAAGCGACTGCACGCGCGTACAACATTGAACTTTAGGATCTGTTATGTAGAGGCTAGATTCGAATAGCAAGGAGTCGTAATGGACTTTGCGGATAAAATTCAAATTCGGCTACAGGGATATTATTCATTTGGAAGCTTTATTCATTTTAATAATGTAATTATTTTTAAGTCAGGATTAAGTATTACGACCTCCATGGTCGAGTGGTGTGTACACCGGTCTTTATGAGTACGCCACTCTGAGGTCCCGGGTTCGATTCCCGGCCGAGTCGATGTAGATTACCATTAGTTTTCTATGTTGTCTTGGATCTGGGTGTTTGTGGTATCGTCGTTACTTCTGATTTCCATAACACAAGTGCTTCAGCTACTTACATTGGGGTCTGAGTAATGTATGTGATGTTGTCTCTTATTTATTTATTTATAAGTATTCCCTAATGGCAGGTTGGAAGTATTTCCTTTCTATAGAAGAGGATGCTTACAACTCCATTTCCATACAACTCCCCCCCCCCAATGCGGTTTGGTTGATACACTCTATATATTCCTCCTTACAAATCAATACCATCAAAATCACTGGAACTGTTCCTGTACCGACTCACTCTACTCTTCTGTTAAGAATTACCTACCCGTTCTAACCACTAGGAATCCGATCAGGCAAGTTTAAAAGATTATTCATGTAGCAAATACGATACTAAACGAATATTATCTTAAATTCAATTAATGTCAGACGTGAGTAATTACATCCACTAATTTAGAATAACAAGTATCGAGAGACAAAAAATGACAAAAGTTAAAAGTCATTATTATAAACAATAAGGTATGAAATATATTTAACCTTATGGACAATTAATTTTTTTTACAAAGGCGTTTGTTTTTTTTCATGATATCATTGGTAGGCGGACATGCAAATTGGCCACCTCATGCCAATACAGATATTAGAAGTTACATCTAATGTAATTTTTGATTAGACATTTCTTATATACCTACGCAACGCGCCACCAATCTTGGGAACTAAGATGTTGTGTCACTTATGATGTTTGCCTGTATTTACACTGGCTGACTCAAACTTCGATCCGGAACACAAAACATATTGTATTATGAGGTGTTTTAATATGATGTGAATGAGTGGTGTTGTTAATGGTGGTGATAGTGGGCTATGGGTAAGCCAGACTGGATTAGTTACCACCGAGTGTACATTTAATTCTTAAAACACAATATTTAATATATAAACCGTACCTCGGTTACCTGGTTTCAATAAAAAACCATTAAGAAACAGCAATTGAATTCTTAGAAGCATCAAGGGCACTTAATTAACAGTCCCATCACAAAGTTGATGTGATTGAAATAATTTATAGGATAAAACCGTTTTTACCTTTACCTATAAGTGATCAATCAATGAGTTTAAGAAATAAATACAAACAACAGTAGAACTCAAGTTTAACTAAAAATTAGATTCCTATATTTCACGATATTTGCTATTAGTTCAGATGTATTGTACACTAAAAGTTCTTGACATATCAAAATAAAAATAAACTTTATTCAAGTAGGCTTTTACAAGCACTTTTGAATCGTCGTTTAGCAATCAAGTGAAGCTACCACCGGTTCGTAAAGTAGATTCGACCGAGAAGAACCGGCAAGACACTCAGTAGTTACTCTTTTTCAATATTTAAAAGTTAATAAGTTATACAAATAAGGCTATTTGACTGGTTTTTAAAATCCATTTTATATTATTTAGTAGAGGTTAAGGAACCCAGTAAAAGTAGATTTTTTTATTTCTAGTTCATATTTGCCGAAAAATATCATAATAAAAATTCCATATTTAAATAACGCGCGAAAACGCTACTTGGACAATATGGCGCTGCAATGGGGTCGGCGACGTCTTTTTGCTGTATTTTAATGTTATTTATTTTATTATGTGGTACATATAGTAGAAAAGCTAGGTTTACAAGAAAGTGACTTCATTATAAGCCCGGCCAATCAGGAGCGTTTTGTGTCACGTGACAAACGTTTGAAAAAATGCATTTTTATTTATTGATTTTTGAATAAATTAAGTATTATTTTCAACTTTCGTTAAAATAACCATTTTTAAACTCATAATCTACACTGATTACAATAATTCACAATTTATTTTTCGCACTGTCAAATAGCCTATTTCAAACTGCTTATTTACGTGGACGTCCATTTTTTTACAAATCCATAAAAAATATCATAGATTATCCCAGATCTCAACCAATAATATCGTGATACTTCGATGACAAATGTACTGTAATGGCTTATCTTTGGTATACAAATATAGACTATACGTAAATATATATTTTTAATTGCGATAAAATCGATAATCCAAAATTAGACTCGTTCGCGCCAATCTTTACTACCTTTTTTTGTATGTATATTTTTTGCAGATGAATTACTTGTAAATTCGTACGTCAGATAAGTGAAGGTCGTATAGCGAAGGTCATTAAATATGTACGGGCCGTGGAAGATACCGCATTTAAAATATTAATTCTGCAATAAAATTTACATACAACAACAGCCTGTAAATTCTCACTGCTGGGCTAAAGGCCTCCTCTCCCTTTAAGGAGAAGGTTCGGAACATATTCCAACACGCTGTTCCAATGAAATTTGTCACATGCAGGTTTCCTCACGATGTTTTCCTTCACCGCTGAGCACGAGATGAATTATAAAGACAAATTAAGCACATGAATCAGTGGTGCTTGCCTGGGTTTGAACCCGCAATCATCGGTTAAGATGCACGCGTTCTAACCACTAGGCCATCTCTGCTTTTAAATTTACATAATGATATATATTATGTATATCTCACAAAAATATATATTCGTAATAACTTTGTGAACTAGTTTGTGACGAAAATGGTTCATGAACTCCAATCAATTTAATGTCATCAATTTAAGCCCCCCCCCACCCTTTTAGTGTAAGAAAGGTCAGCTAAGTGCGTCCCTGGGGCTTGAGATAATTTGTACCCAAATTTCATCATTATAATCATTGATTTGCCCGTGATAGTTTTACATACAGATACACATATATAATGATAATGTAGATATACTTAATTATCATTAGATAGTCTGAAACAAAGTCGCTTTCCGTTGCCAGTCCCTATGTATGCTTAGATCTCTAAAATTACTCAATGGATTTCGATGCGGTTTTTTTAATAGATTGAGTGATTCGAGAGGAAGGTTTTTCTGGACAATAAAGTAAAGAAACACTGATAATAATTTTAGAAGTTTCTAATATGATGTCGTTAACAAATTCTGTAGTATATTTAGTATCAGTATTGCACCCGTGTGAAGCCGGGCCGAGTCGCTAGTGTATAAACAAATGCGATCAAATTTGAGTGGGTTTGTGGCGTTTTTTTAGTTACGAAAGTGGGTTGCACTTCGTAACTCGTTGAATATTCAATAGTTACGGAGATAAGTGAGTGTGTCAAGGATATGCCGATGGCCTAGCGCGTGCCTCACCTCGCTAGCGAACAGGGTCTTGAATGGTTTCGATTTTAAATGTTCGTTTTATTTATTATATGGAAAATTGACATTGAACTCCATATAATGATAGTTACGGTTTCGTGATTGATATGTTGGTGGAGAAATTGCTTTGTGTAAATTATTTTGTGTGGGTAATCTTAAACCAGTTTGAACCGTCCTATTGAGCTGTAATATTTCACTCATGTTTGGGTGTATTGACAATATAATATAGTATTATTTGTTTTGTATCAATATCCGGAATCCATCTTGAGTCAAGCACCGATTTTTCTGCCCTAAATCAGCTTTTCCTACTTCCCCTCCGTTACTGGTAGCCCTTGCTTGCTTTAAACTTGTTACTAGGTTATGCACTAGGTGACTTTTTGTCATTATAGCGTCGTTTTTTCACGCCATCATAAGTCAGCTCCTTAAATTTTATATATAATTTACTTTACAACATTAAATTAACTATTTAAAGCTTAAACAACCTCTCCGTTTATATGTTAAAAAAAATTGGAACTTTTAGGCATTATATATTTTTTTTCAATATAATATAGTATTACATAATATCAGAGGATGTTATCCAACTTAATAAATTAAAGTGTCTTTTATGAAAAGACGGGACTATTCGGATACTCGCACGCCTATTGTGGGCACTATTAAGCCGTAGGTTACTCTATAATCCGATAATTGACTTTGTATTTTTTAAATGTTAAAAAAAGAGTATCTACTGAGTTTCTTGTCGGTTCTTCTCGGTAGTATCTACTTTCCGAACCGGTGGTAGCTTCACTTAATTGTAAAATGACGATTCAAAAGTGCTTGTAAAAGCCCACTTGAATAAAGTTTATTTTGATTTTGATTTCGATAGTCGAACACTGCCCTGCAAAACGTCTGTGGGATTACCGGGGTCCACTGCGGTAATATAAATACTTATAAATCCTTAACGAACGTATTCCACCTTAGATAATAGCGATACAATAGCAGGTTGCGGTCAATTGATGATAAACACGCCCACCGTTCCGCCACCCACCGAACCGCATTCCAGGCGACAGCGCTGTAGGAATTTGTGATATTATGCTCACTGTGTTTGCGCTTTCGGATTTATACTAAACGGCTACATTGTTATAATCAACATCAACAGCCTGTAAATTTCCCAGAGCTGGGCTAAGGCTTATTCTCTATTTTGACAAATGTGGCCGAATTTCATTGAAATTAGACACATGCAGATGCAGGTTTCCTCACGATGTTTTCCTTCACCGCCGAGCACAATTAAATACAAATTAAGCACATGAAAATTCAGTGGTGCTTGACTGGGTTTGAACCCGTAATCATCGGTTGAAATGCACGCGTTCTAACCACTGAGCCATCTCGTCTAATTTCATAGAAATTGTGAAATTGCACTGTAAAAGCGTGGTGGAATATGTTTGTTTTTCTCATCTAGGGTGAGAAGGCCTTAACCCAGCAGTGGGTAAGTTACAGGCTGTTGTTGTTGTCGTTGTGTTTGAATATCTTTACTAGCACACAGAATCACAATTAAAGTAATTCAATTGCAATACTAATACTGATACAGAGTATTTGAAGTGTTGTCGTTCCGTTCATCTCGATCGAGTAACGATCGTGACACCGTTTGAATACAAATTGCAGTACGCAATAGAATTCACGGTAACGAGCAATACTTGGAACTATTCAATGATCGAGTGTCGCGTGATTTTTTGTAAGAGACTCTGTGATTTCAGTTATTTTAAACGTCGGTATGTTGTCTTACGTCAACGACGAGTTTTGCTATTCAATGAATATTTACAATTACGTTTGTTACCCAACCGAGCAATAAAGATTGTTTATATATATATATATATTTGATGTGCATACGGATTATTTAACGCCACCACCGATTCAAAATGCAGATTCTTCTGAGAAGAACAGGTAACCTCAGTAGTAAAAGTACAAAATTAATAATCCAAAAACTATAAATGTTTAAAGCTACATTCAAATATTAATTTAATTATACACAATCAATCAAATTTTCACTTAAAAGTAATTAATACATAATAACCGTGGAATTTAATTATATATACATATATATAATAAATATAAAAAGAAACAGGAAAACACATTTAAACCTTTACAAAGCTAAGAAAAAAAGATATAACGTGTTGTTATAAGTTTTGATATTATTTTATTACATATTTGTATATCATTATAACATTTATCCCCCCCGACTCCTGGGGGGATGTCGGGTTATGTGAGATTATAAATATTAAAAACTCCTACGATGGCAGCACGGAGACGGAGAGGCTGCGGAATCGCTTAAAAGCACAATATCTTACAAATATAAAGTAAAAATTATATACTATATCTATTTATGTATTTTAGGACTTTGTTGACCCCTACAAAGTAAATGGATATTACAAAAATGAACCGAATTCGATGAAATTTGTCGTGAAGCAAACTGAAAGTTCAAGGAAGGATATAGGCACGTTTTTTGCCAAACACATGACAACCAACTCCCTTAAAAGCGAGAGAAGCCGCAGGGGACAACTAGTTTTAAATATCGATAAATCTTGTCATGTTAATTCAAGGTCAAAGTTAATTTATTCTTTACTCCTTCTATCATTAGGATCGGCTATAGTAAAGAGCGAGCAAGAAAGATTAATCATTTGCTACTTAAACGACCCAACTTGCAAGCAGGTGTTATAGATGTTCATGGGCGATGGTATCACTTACCATCAAGAGATTCTCTCAATCGTTTACCAACTTAGCATAAGACGAAGGTTACAGTAATTCTGTTAAAATCAATTGGATGCAGAAAGTTATCGAATTAATGTACGATTAAACGTTCGTAGGGCATCGCTTCTGTAACGAATTTATAATAGCATTTGAGTTATATACGTGCCTATATAGTGTATATAACTGAATTACATTTGATTGTGCAAAAGTAAAACTTCTCAAGAAGAGGTTTGAGGAGGATAGAATAGTTTGACCAATGGTCAAAATTTGTGGAGTACGTATTATGATTATGATTTGGTAACAGTTAAGGTCATTTTATAGTAATATTATAAATGTGAAAGTAACTCTGTCATTTTTGTCGCTCTTTCACGACGAAACCGCTGAACCGATTTTGATGAAATTTGGTATGAAGCAAACTTGAACCCAAAGGAAGGTCATAGATTATATTATGTCTGACACATGACAACCAAACCCCGAAAATGCGAGCGAAACCGCGAGCGACGACTAGTAGAGTTTAAGAAAAGAATCCGTTTTGGGTTAGCTTATATATACAGCTACTTATTACTAGATGTTGTACCCTTGAAACTATAAACTTTAGGCTACAAAACGTTAAACACCATTTTTACTATGCAAAGTCTCAAAAAATTCTTCTTGTTACGGAAAGAGTAAATAAATGTGACAATCGGTAATATATTTTCCGAGGTCTCATGATGAATAATTATATATAATTATTGTCGTGTTTACTTGAGATTCAACGGGGAAATGCTGCTAGCATTCTCGCCAACATTCCACGCGGTCATGATTTAATTTTCAAACAGCTATTTGTAATTATAATTCTGTGCATGCTCGTTTAAATTTTCAATGTAAATAATGTATTATCCTATCCATAGTGAATTTATAAGGTGCGCGTATAAACACATGTATTTAATGAACGTTTTAATTTAGGGTCATTATAATTTTGACGTCAAAAACCATCCATAGATAATGACGCTGTAAGAAATATTAACTACTAGTGGTTGACGCCGGCTTCACTCGCGTTTCAGGGTCATGTGTAGGGCAAAAAAGTAGCCTTAGTCCTTTCTCGGAGGTCAAGTTTTTTTCATACCAAATATCATCGAATTCGGTTCAGCGGTTTGGTCGTGAAAAATCGTCAGACGAACTGAGTTACTTTCACATTTATAATATTACAGATTCCTTACATAGTCTGTGGATCACCAATCTTGAGAACTCAGATGTTATGTTTCCCTTGTGCCTGTAGTTACACTGGCTCACTCACAATCCCAATCGGAACACAATAACACTAAGTAAAGTCGTTTTGCAGTAGAATATCTGATGAGTGGGTACTACCTACCCAGAGACGGTCTTGCACAGTGCCCCCTGCAAAGCAATTTTAGTTTCGATCAAAATAATTTGTCTACGGAACTCATAGAATCCGTAACCGGTTCGAACTTGGCTGTAGATTACGCTGGTGACGTAATCACCTGCAGCACGTTCTGTGTCAATGGCCAATGGGAGCGCTTGCTTTCACTGGAGCGAAAATAATCGCTGATGGTACGAAAGTTACCCGTCGTTCAATTATACATTTTAACCGATAGTTTTCCATATGTATGGCTTTTGTATGTTATATGTCATTATGTTCTATATTGTTTACTATGTTATGTTATATTTGTGTCTAGTTGTAGCCGCGCATTCGTGTGCGTTTGAATTTAATAAAAAAGTTATTATTGTAGCCTAAGTTACTGCTTATTACATCAGTTATCTACCAGTGAAAGTCCCGTCAAAATTGGTCAAGCCGTTCCAGAGATTAGCCGGAACAGACAAACAGACTAACTGAATTTTTTTTGTAAAAAATGTTATTTTGGTAAATGCGCCGTCTACGTATGCATTTAGTATTATTCTTTTAATATTACAACCAGACACTCCAATTTTATTATATTTATAGATTGTATATGTAGAGGTAAAACTGCTAACCATAACAACATCAATTTACCATTTTCAAAATTTAAAAATATTATTAAGACTAAATTAATAAATAAATCATACTATTCATTAAAAGAGTACTTTTTAGAAAGAAACGCCTGGAGTTAGGCTCGGGTTCCATCATAGGACGCTAATTACTGTCAATAACAGCATTGTAAATGTGTTTATTTGAAAAGAGCAACTATGCGAGTTTCTTGCCGTTTCTTCTCGCTAGAAGCTGCTTTCCGAAACGGTGGTAGTATTTGATTATTGACGATTCAAAAACGCTTCATTGTGAAGTTTACTTGAATAAAATTGATTTGATTTTATTTGATTTGATTCAATGTAACACTTTTTTTAATTTCCCACTGCTGGGCTAAGGCCTCCTCTCCCATTGAGGTGATGGTTTGTAACATATTCCATTCTGACGTTGACATAATTGTATACGTGCGCTATCGAACCGTGTAGCTTTTCTAATAATATATTGTCACCCGTGTGTAGAATTCGTGTTTAGGTGAAATTATGTAATTGAATAGGCGATACGCGTTATGTAAATCTGAAGGTCCGCTCAAGAACGGTTATCGGTGGGCCGTCTGATGAAATGCATTAGTGAATAGTTTCAACAGATGTAAATACGATCAGTGCCCACGCGGGGAAACGTAGGATTTGTTTTTTTTTTTTTTTATTAGCACTTTCTCTTTTGGTTCGGAAATTATTCCCAAACGAGCAGCTGTTTTCATTTATTTTGATACATGTGGGATCTTTTTTGTGGTTTCGTATTCACGAAAGTTTTATCACAATCTGTTGAATAGTTTAAGAAAGCATTGAGCACGGGAACTTCCCTAGCTTGGAAGCCCACGGGGCGTCACGGTAGCATGATAGTAGCGGTGATAAGACGGAGTGGGTCTGCGAGCCTTGTCCTACCTCAATTCTCTATTCTGCTTCCAACCCGCATTGGAGTATCGTGGTGGAATATGCTCTAAACCTTCTCCCCAAATGTAGAGGAGATCTTATCCCAGCTGAAGGAAATTTACCGATTGCTACCGTAATAGGCTATTTGACTGGTTTTTTTAAAATCCATTTTATATTCATTAGTAGAGGTTAAGGAACCCAGTAAAAGTTGATTTTTTTTATTTAGAAATATCATGTTAAAAATTTCATCATCATTAAATCTATGGTACATATAGTAGAAATGCAAGGTTAGCAAGAAAGTGACCTCATCATAAGTCCGACCAATCAGGAGCGTTTTGTGTCACGTGACAGACGTTTGAAAAAATGCATTTTTACTTATGGATTTTTGAATAAATTAAGTATTATTCTCAACTTTCGTTGGTAAATAACCGTTTTTTAACTCATAATATACACTGATTACAATAATTCACAATTTATTTTTCGCATTGTCGAATAGCTAATAATAGATGATACATTAATCTAATATTAACATTCAGTTAAATATTTATTCGTCGCTCAAAGAGCGCATCTCGTGCCTATCGGAATCGCTAGTCCGATGGATCGGGAGAAAGCGGATTCGATTCTGTTACGTTTATTAATTTTAATCGCAATTCGAAAGTTCACCGTCACTCAAAAAAACACTATAGCGTAATTATTCATTTAAAAATGCTAAACGTGTCCAGTTTTTTTTGGCATTGGTTCCGTACAATTGTGTTTTTTGTGGTTGAATAGAGATGCGTTTTTTACTAAGGTTTAGTTATCCTAATATACAAGTACATAATGTTATATAAAGATGTGATGTGAAGTAATATTGGTAACCGCCGAAGCTTAATACAAATATAACTTGGTGGAAGGGCTTTGTGCAAGCCCGTCTGGGTAGGTACCATACACTCATCAGATATTCTACCGCTAAACAACAGTACTCAGTATTGTTGTGTTGCGGTTTGAAGGGTAAGTGAGCCATTAACTACTGGTACAAAGGACTTTTTTTTAATGCAGGGAAAATCTTCATAGATACCCGATTCCTGGGGGGGGGGGATGTCGGGTTATGTGTGATTGTACTCACTAAAAACCCTGCGATGGCTGCCATCAGCACGTAAAACGGAGATGCTGTGGGATCGCTTTTGCAGCACGTCCGCTGCCCCTCCCGAGATACAAGGGACCTAACATCTAAGTTCCCAAATTTGGTGGCGCATTGGTGATGTAAAAAATGATTACTATTTTTTGCAACGTCATTGTCAATGACCGATGGTAATGACTTACTATCAGGTGGCCCATATATCGTCCCCTAAACCATGCCATAAAAAATAAAATGTCTACGGAACCCTATATATGACTACTAGTGTTATACAATTTCTGAATATTAATGATGTTCTTTTTGCAAATAATTTTAAAATTGTATGCGTAATTATCGTTTCGTAATATTCGATAAATATTGTAATGATTTCTCATTTCTAATCGTAATAAAAAATATCGAAATTCAAATTCAACTTTATGTATGTGATAATATCTAATATTTATTTATTAGGTAGTCGCCAGCAGCTTTGCTCGCATTTTAGGATGTAGCCTCTCTCGGAATACAAGTTTGCTTCACACCAAATTTTCATCAAATTCGTTTCAGCGGTTTAGTCGTGAAAGAGCGACTGACGGAGATACGTACACATATATAATATTAGTGTACATTTATTTAATTTCGAGTTTCTGACGTTTTAACTTGGACGTGACTCTTTGTGCTGGCCATCATTATATCGTTCTCCTGTGGTGGTCACTTAATGTTGACCTGTAGTGTGTAGTAGATATAACCTGTATAAAAAAGCGTGGAATTAATACCTGTTGACTTCCAGGCAGGATATATTAAATTAAATAATTGTATTAATTAACATGACTGTATTTTTTTAAATGTTCAAAAAGAGTAACTACTGAGTTTCTTGCCGGTTCTTCTCGGTAGAATCTACTTTCCGAACCGGTAGTAGCTTCACTTAATTGTTAAATGACGATTCAAAAGTGCTTGTAAAAGCCCACTTGAATAAAGTATACTTTGATTTTGATTAGCTGTTTAATGCTCATAAATCGAAGGCTCAAAACGAATCAAACGAGGTCTAACTTTATCGAAATTCTGCCACATGTGTATTCCACCAACTCGAATTGGAACATCATGGAATTGAAAGAGGCAGCCCAGCAGTGGGCAATTTACATGCTGTTAATGTAAAATATAACATTTTATCAGTTCAATGAAATTGGGATGGAAGTTAGGTGAATTGTGGAAACACGTGCGAAAAGTAAAATATTGAGAACGTTATTGTTTTATTCAAGGTTAAAATAACTGTCATTAATATGATCAAGAGCGCCCCTCGATGTATCGTATGCGTCACCCAACAATTGGCCGCCCGTGGTTGGAGTGTTGGCGCATACGGATTGGCGTTTCCTGCCAAGCCGTGACACTATGTCAAATGTTTAGGAAAATTCTACGATCGAATCGTCACTTGATCGCAGTCGAATCGAAACGCTATCGCTGATAGTAGAAAAAAATTCTACTAACCCTACGACCCCATTGCATTCTACTAACCCTACGTTTGTACCCAATTGCGTTTTTTTTATGGTATAGGTTGGTGGACGAGCATATGGGCCACCTGATGGTAAGTGGTCACCATCACCCATAGACAATGACGCTGTAAGAAATATTTGCTATTTCTTACATCGTCAATGTGCCACCAACCTTGGGAACTAAGATGTTATGTCCCTTGTGGCTGTAGGTACACTGGCTCACTCACCCTTCAGACCGGAACACAACAATACTGAGTACTGTTATTTGGCGGTAGAATAAGTGATGATTGGGTGGTACCTACCCAGTACCCAGACGGGCTTGCACAAAGCCCTACCACCAAGTAAATTTGGTGTACCACCAAGTAATTTACGTTTTGGACTTGTATCGCAATATAATCGTAAACGCATCGTAACGGTTGTAAATTAGTTGTAATTGGTCGTATTTTCGGTCGTATTTTATGTAGGTTATAAAGTATAGATTAAATATATATCTTACATGCAATGGTTTCCTGGAGAGTTTATAACTTAGCTTGTTAAAATATAATGTTCACATCTTCTAAACGATTAAAGCAAATCAATTTTGTACAAGTTAACTTCATAATGAAGCCTGTTTGAGACAAATACTACAACCGTTTCGAAAAGGAAATTCCAGCGAGAAGAAATTCTTTCAAATAAACAGATTTACAATGCTGTTTTTTAATATATAATAATACTTAGTATCCTGTGATGGAACTCGAGCCTAAATCCAGGCTTTTTTAAAAGGTTTTTTTTAAAGGAGATAAGTCTTAAGATTTTTTTTGCAAATGCGATATAAGTGGATAGGTGTGATGTCGTTATTCCTAAATGGAATAAAGTCCTTCCCGAGTGCATGTTTATGGCAAGGACGCTCGTCCTCGCAAGGTCTTTAAAAGTGAATGTTTATAAAACCGGACATAACCAGTTCACTTGTTAACGTAACCGGTTATTTCCGGTTTAACGTACTTAGCTACGATTATGTCGTTCGCGTCTTTGTTTTTTATTAAGCTTACTGTTTACATGTTAGATTGTAAAGATGTGTTTTATAGCTTTGTATTGTTTAAATTTTATGTCATATGATAAACATTGTACATATATATATGCTGCATATAGTTAGTAAAAGGGTACAAGAGGAAGATAGGCACTGGCATTCAATTTACGCCTAAACTTAGTAATGCTAATGATTTCTGGTTACAGACTGTGAAGCCATTTTGAAATCAAAATTATTCAACACTTCTTGTGGTTGTCCGCGGCCTTGCTCGTTTTTTAGAGGTTGATCGCTGGATGTTACACATAAAAAGCTTATGTCCTTTTCTAATAGTTCCAGCTCGCTTCTCACCAAATTTAGTCAAATTATATTCAGTGGTTTGCCGACCGACTTACTTTCTCATTTATAATGTAATATATAGTTTTTAATTTCTTTCCTTTTTTTAGTTAATAAATAATAATAATAATAAATATGAGACAACATCACATACATTACTCTGATCCCAATGTAAGTAGTAGAAGCACTTGTGTTATGGAAATCAGAAGTAACGACGGTACCACAAACACCCAGACCCAAGACAACATAGAAAACTAATGGTAATCTACATCGACTCGGCCGGGAATCGAACCCGGGACCTCAGAGTGGCGTACCCATGAAAACCGGTGTACACACCACTCGACCACGGAGGTCGTCGGAGTTAGATTTAAAGTTATCCAAACATCCAAAAGTCAAAGTCTAAATCATTGTGTTAATGATTTCATTACATACATAGTGTAAAACAAAGTCGCTTACCTATCTGTCCCTATGTATGCTTAGATCTTTCAAATTACGCAACGGATGATTATGCGTTTTTTTTTTTAAGAGGTAGCCTGATTCGTGAGGAAGGTTTTTGTATATAATACATGGACAATATAGTAAAGAAAAACTTATAATTTTAAAGTTTCCAATATTGTAAATAAACAAATTTTGTAGAGTATTTAGTATCAGTATTGCACCCGTACGAAGCTGGGTCGGGTCGCTAGTTAGATATGAAATCATAGCTCGGGTACACAAGGTCGTAATATGATCCAATATGGCTGCCGGTCGTCCTTGGAAGAGATGTGAGCTGCCATCATTGTTCCTAATTCACACTCGGGTGACTTTCTTGAAACTTCGGTTATGAATAGCGGGGAGGTTCTTCTTTGTATGTTCGTGTAGTTGTATAACCACTAGTCATCAAGGAACTAAGTACGGAAGACCTGACTATACTTATCGCTTGCTCAGTGGACAAGAGTAAGATTCTTCTGCCCGTCTATCACCCCGCTGTATCTCACGAACCGTAATAGTTGAAAACTTGATGTTTTTACAGATGACGTACGGAATAAGAACATGATGTATAGTTTAAGAACTAAGGCCACATAGTATAAAGATATAATCTTAAAAAATAATCTCAATTACAGGCATATAAGAAATCGTCAAAGAATTTGGATTAACTTTTACATCGCACGTGAACGGCCTTTTTTTATGATCGATATTGACGGCGTGTTTTGTTTATTTGTTTTATATACCCGACATGTTATTAGTAAATAGGCCTAAATTTGTGTTAGGTGAACACTTAAAAATTGAAATAGGCTTTGATACCCTTGTAAGCAATTTTATATATATTTTTTATGGTATAGTTTGGCGGATGAGCATATGGGCCACAGTGATGCTGTAAGAAATATTAACTATTCCTTAAATCGTCCATGCGCCACTAACCTTGGGAACTAAGATATTTTGTCACTTGTGCCTGTAGATACACTAGCTCACTCACCCTACAAAGCGGAACACAACAATACTGAGTACTGTTATTTGGCGGTAGAATAACTGATGAGTGGGTGGTATCTACAAAGCCCTACCACCAACTATATACCTACTTTTAACGCTGTTTTTTTAAGGTGTCACGTAGTTACTTAAATTATAACTAAATGTTTTCGTTAAGAGTTGAGATGTCCCAGTGTTTAGAACGCGTGCATCTTAACCGACGGTTGCGGGTTCAAACCCAGGCAAGTACCGCTGATTCATGTGCTTAATTTGTCTTTATAATTCATCTCGTGCTCAGCGGTGAAGGAAAACATCGTGAGGAAACCTACATGTGACAAATTTCGTAGAAATTATGCCACATGTGTATTCCACCAACCCGCATTGGAACAGCGTGGTGGATGTATTTATTTATGTTCCAAAAACCTTCTCCTCAAAGGGAGAGGAGGTCTTTAGCCCAGCAGTGGGAATTTACAGGCTGTTGTTGTTGTTGTTGTTTTCGTTAAGTTAAATGTGCAAGTTCGTTCGTACATCTCAACTGGACTAAGAGATATAATTATTAATAACATTTAGATGCTTACTGAGAATTGATTCGCTTGAAATTGAGGTAAATTTTATTTAAAACTTGACAACTTAAAAGCATAATCAGAGGCGATCCCGTTTGCGACGTGACACGACTGTGATCTTAACCTAACCCATTTTTGTTGTAACCTATTTAAAATTTAGAGCATTATTTATTAAATTATTTTTCATTTTTGTAAGCAAAAGTTTTAATTATATAGTATATATTTTAATTATATAATAGTCTTAGAGGAGGTTTTAGCTCAGCTGTGGGAAATTTACAGGCTGTTACTTTTTTACTTTACTACTTATAACTACTTTAATTTTACTTACAAATAACAGATAACGTATAATATAAATTTAAATTAAACACATAGTATAGCGAATTCCAGGTCAGGATTCGAATTGATAATCTTCGTCAAAGATTCATGGCTATCTCGGCACTGACCTGACCGAAACTTTTTACGATTAGACTATTTCATGTTTTTGCCATGAACACGTATCATTTGAAGGTTTTTTTGTTTAGGATGTTTGAACACTACGTAACCTTGTGCCTCTATGTAGGTACGTTTAATTTGAACTGTTTACCTTCGTTTTATGGTTTTTAGCTTAGAGAACGTGTTATCTGTACCTTATCACATATTTACAGAAATTACGCACTGTACGTATTTAAATATGTATGGGTTATATATTTTAAAAGGTAATTTGTGATCGATAATGAATTCTTATTAATAATCATAGCATAAAAGATTTGTTTTTACTAATAAGCTTTTATTTGATTTTTCGATCGAACCGTTTGGTGGTAGAATTGTGTGCGTACCATAATTCGAACGAGTACCTATAAAAAGCGTAAGATTTGACGAAACTTCTAGGAAATGGCTTTAACGACATAATAACGACTCCTTATGTTATATGTAAGACCTGCATTCGAACAGCGTAGTGGAGTAATAACCAAACCTTCTCCTCATTAGGGAGGTGAGGCCTATGCCCAGTCGTGGGGCATTTGACTTTATGTAAAAGAAATACGTTCAACCAAGCATAAGTCATGGAATCTCTCATGCGTTACAGTTTTCATGTATATCCTATTCGAAACATAAGAGGATCGGAAATATAAACAATTTTGACCTTGAATTGACGCGATGTCATTGGTCGAAATATTGAACCTGTGACGTCATATTCATTATGGATTCGAGGAAGATTTGCGAGGACTTTGTTACTGGAACTTTTGTAGTCAAATATACCAGTGTTGTATTTTATAGATATACATATAGAAATGTTTTTAATATATGGCACGGGTATTAGCAAACGCACGGAATCTTAAATTGCCAAGCAGCCCAAAATATATGTAGTACTGTTGTGTTCCGGTGTGAAGGAAGCGTGAGTCAGTAGTTATAAAGGCACAAGGATATTAATATATTAGTGCCCTAGTTTGCGATGGTATAAGGAATGAGATGAGATGGACCAGAGATTAGAACGCATGCATCTTAACCGATTATCTCGGGTTAAACCCAGGCAAGCACCACTATATATATATATATATATATATATATATATGCTTAATTTGTGTTTAAAATTCATCTCGTGCTCTATGTCTACGGACTGTGGAGGCCTCCCATCATGTACCCTTATGACTGTAAAAAATATATAAGGGTTATCTTTACTATTTTTTCAATTAGAATAACGTGAACAGATATATTATTGTGACTATATTCTTTGAAAATAATGAATTTTATATTTTCTTTGTCCACAGATTAAATTGGAAACAGTATTCGGTTTGACTGTCAGCAGTAACGCGGCGCTCGATTGCGATCCGAACACAGAAGTCGTCGCCTATCCCGCAGGGTAAGTTGATTTTTAATACATAACACAGAGTCGAGATGGCCCAGTGGTTAGAACGCGTGCATCTTAACCGATGATTGCGGGACAAACCCAGGCAAGCACCGCTGATTCAGGTGCTTAATTTGTCTTTATAATTCATCTCGTGCTCAGCGGTGAAGGAAAACATCGTGAGGAAACCTACATGTGACAAATTTCATAGAAATTCTGCCACATGTTCCACCAACCCGCATTGGAACAGCGTGGTGGAATATGTTCCAAACCTTCTCCTCAAAGGGAGAGGAGGCCTTTAGCACAGCAGTGGGAATTTACAGGCTTTTATTGTTGTTGTATTAAAGTGCACCCGTAAAATTACTTTTCAATCGTCGCGTTACTGTGATGAAATAAATGTTAAATTAAATAAAACCGAAAAGTACCGACAAGAAAATCACTAGTTATTCTTTTTCATCACTTTACAACTACTATACTCAATTATAAATGTATTTCATTTGAAAGCGGTTGTAATGTCTATCGTGTATAACATTTACAAGCCTCATAAAATATCTCCAGTGTGCTCTGCTCTGCTCTCAGTGCGACCTCAATTTGTAACATATATTATTCAAGAACAAGTTATATTAAGTCTGTATTTACGGACTCACGACGCGATAAAACTATCTACCTTGTTTAATTATTGAACCCAGCCGCCCCCGAGTGAATATTGAGTTGATGTGACCTCGAATTATTAATATGAAGCAGGGACCTCCGTGGTCGAGTGGCGTGTACACCGATTTTCATGGGTACGCCACTCCGAGGTCCCGGGTTCGATTCCCGGCCGAGTCGATGTAGATTACCATTAGTTTTCTATGTTGTCTTGGGTCTGGGTGTTTGTACTGTCGTTACTTCTGATTTCCATAACACAAGTGCTTCAGCTACTCACATTGAGATCAGAGTAATACATGTATGTGATGTTGTCTCATATTTATTATATTATTTATTATAGTTAGATATGAGACCCATATGTTTTTTTTTGTTTGTCAGTGGCGAATTTACCAATAGGCTAAGTAGGCTAGAGCCTAGGGCGGCTGATTTAGAGGGGCGGCAAATTTAGCCCAAATTTGTCTTGCAGAAATTAAAATAAAAAACTTATAATTATATGTATACACATTACGTCCGTAATCCTTATACTCGTCACTACATAGCGGGTTGGAAAATGAAATTTTGTAACTGACAGAAATATCACCTAGTTTATAATCACACTAATAACGGGAAAAAGCCAATGTAATGAGGACGATAGAACGCAAATCATAAATGTTGCAAATAAAAAGTAGGGGCGGCAAAAATTGAATAGCTTACTAGCGGCAGATTTGTAAATCCGCCACTGTTGTTTGTAATTTGAGGTTTAGTCAAATTGTTTAGGGAAATTTAATCACGTATATGTGCTTTTCGACTGGATTCAAAAGGAGTACTCAGTTTAAATAAAACTAATTATAACGGATGAATCGCGTATATTAATTATTTTTAAACATCCCGACGTTTCGAGCACTTTGCAGTGTTCGTGGTTCAAATAGACAAATGTCATCTTAGTCTGCCCGTGACCACGAACACTGCAAAGTGCTCGAAACGTCGGGATGTTTAAAAATAATTAATATACGCGATTCATCCGTTATAATTAGTTTTATTTAAATGTGTAATAATCGCGAAAATTTAAGACAACATTAGGAGTACTCAGATATTTAACATCCCCTTCCTCGTCTTAATTTAGATGGTGGGGGGGGGGGGGGAAATATACAGATATACTTGTACTTCTTCGTTGCTCTTAAATTACAAAACATATAAATTAATGTTTGAATATTCAAATGGTCACACCTCATTTGTATAAGCTTAAATTTTTTTTATAAAACTTAGTATTTACAAATATACATTATGTGTTTTTACAAATTACCTCAACCTACCTAATTAATCTGAATGGTCATTGGTTAGATGCTCCCGATGACGTCATAGTCGACCAATGAGCGTTCAGTATTTAGTTCGATTAGATATACGAGCTTGATCGTTTATCTAAAACTTCATACGAATTACTAAGAATAAGGTGTGATCTAAAAAATATATCACCGTAATTAATCTCAAATTGCAAATTTACTTGTATACCTACCCTGGGCTAGGGGTGAGGGGGTTTTCGTATCCATTTCGTTCCCTCGCGCTCGCGAACGCCGAGGCCCTAAAATTGCAGAGCTAATTTGAATTTTCAGCAAATTATTTTAACCTCTTTACGAAGTCGGTCGAGATATAGGTCAAAACGTTGTACTAAAAGTTTGACAGAGTGCTTCTCTCGTTGGATATAATGTTCCCACCACTAAGGCCGTTTTAATCGTAGCCTAACTCATTATCAGTTATAATGATTTGACTTGGTTGTAGGGCTTTGTGCGATCCCGTCTGGGTAGGTAGCGCGCACCCATCACATATTCCATTGACAAACAGTTTAATTAAGAATTGTCATATTTCAAGTGTGAGTGAGATTTAAGGTGTGGAAAAGCCTCGGGATCTGCCTTATATCTAGCCACTACATAAACAAGGCAGTCAAGTCACCCAAGAGGGCAGGATCGATTTTTATAGGTCGTATTTTAGCTCGATACTACCGTAAGATACTGGAATAGCGACGGATCCGCAAATGAAATAGTTTAAAGGTATTAAATAAATGTCAAAGATCATTATCGATACCGTAGCTTTTATGCGAGTAGAATTCCAGCCACGCAGATCCCTTTCTGCCATCAGACATTCCATGGAAATCTTTTAAGCTATAGTGTAGGAGCCGAGATGGCCCAATGGTTAGAAAACGTGGATCTTAACCGATGGTTGCGGCTTCAAAGCCTGGCAAACACCACTGAACATGTATGTGCTTAATTTGTGTTGCATTGTATTCCACCAACCCGCATTAGAAGAGCGTGGTGGAATATGTTTCAAACCTTCTCCTCAAAGAGAAAGGAGGCTTTAGCCCAGCAGTGGTAAATTTACAGGCTGTTGTTGTGTGTGCTTATCTGCGAGTGTTTGTGTTGGCTTGTGTGTGTATATATTATCGATGGTAAGGAATCAACCTGAACATATCAAAAGAAAGATTCGTCTTCGGTCGATGACCCATCTCGAGTAATAATGATATAACATAACCAATTATGTGGTGTGTCTGTACGTCACATCCGCCGCCTTAAGTTTATGCTAAAGATATGTACGTGCGAATGGAGAATTTTCATGAGCCACACAGACAGACAGGTCGAGTTGGGCAGCGTGGATGATTCTAGAAATTTATATAATGAATTTATATTAATACATCAATAATTACTGTGGATACTTAAATTGTACAGTACAGAGTAAGAAAACCTTCGTCATTTTTCAAATTCATTCCGTTATCAAGTCTTAAGCTTTTAGTACCTTTTGAATCTAAACATCAGATCATTGCGACGCAATATGTCATTCTCGATCGGTAAAGCAGATTATCGCTCGTACTGAGCACACGAAAATAGATCTTAAGGTGACGAACCTTTTCTTACCCCGACTGTACTTTAGTGTATATTGCTTCAAGTTTTGAATAACTAGTGATCTTTTTTGACGATAGATTCTTAGTAAATGTTTCATTGTCTTTAACTAATTACTACTTATTTTCCTGTTGGTTTTTTAAATCCTTTTATCTCAAAGAATTGTAAATATATGCATATAATTACTATGTGTTACAATAGTAGACTAGACTAAGATGGCTGGATGGAAAGTTAGAAGGCGGGATCTAACAAGACTTCACCAGAATTCAGTATTGTTTGATGGGTTTAATACAAAACAATGAATGATTTCTTCAGTTCAAACTGTAATGATTGGCTCAAAATCGTATAAAACAACTATAATTTGCGTTAATGTTCCCTATCATCATCATCATCATCATCATCAGCCCGTTTTTGTCCACTGCTGGACATAGGCCTCTCCCAGTGCACGCCACTGTGGTCTTTCTCCGGCTAATGTTCTCTATAGATAAGCATAAAGGAAAAACTGTTAAAACAAACTTACCCTAAGTCCCTCAAATCACAGTTTTGACCCATTGTGTGGTAATAGCAATAGCTAGGGAAATAACTATTCAAAAGCCTAAAATTTATATTATTAATATTATAAATGCGAAAGTATCTGTCTATCTGTCGCTCTTTCACGACCAAACCGCTGTACCGAATTTGGTGAAATTTGGTATGAAGCAAACTTGAACTTCAACAAAGGACACGGGCTAGGCATTGTCGAACCATTGACAACCAAAACTCTAGAAAGTCAGCGAAGCTGCTGCCACTACTGGTAAAGTATATTTTGATTTCGATACCGCTTGGTCTAATGGCTATCGTATTTGCCTAAAAGGTTCCGTGTCAAAAAGCATAGTCAATTTAAGTCGTATGTCTATTTCGTGTACCATGATATCATAAAAATGTTTTATATTTATAACTCAAAAAGCATTGAACCCTTCAAACTTTTACAAATGTTATTTACACGATGGGGGAATGATTATATTAAAGTAATTGCCGGGATAGTGCGTGGTGCTGGGAGCGGCCGGTGGGTGCGGCCGACACACCCCCACATCGATAAACGTATTTTAAACTTTGAAATGGATGTCTGGTGTTTGCTTGTTTGGAAAATATCATTATATTATTATAGACTATATTACAAAGAAAGATTTTCAAACCTTAGATTTATGTGTTTCAAGCAATTTGCTAATTTAAGCTTAGCTATATTTGACACTGATAATAATAGTTCTTGAATATAATTTTACTTATAGCCAACTGTGCAAAGACTTGAAACGCGTTTGACACTGACGACTTCCGTGATCGAGGTCCCGGGTTCGATTCCCGACCGAGTCAATGTAGATTATCATTAGTTTTCTGTGTTGTCTTGGGTCTGGGTGTTTGTGGTACCGTCGTTACTTCTGATTTTCCATAACACAAGTGCTTTAGCTACTTACATTGTGATCAGAGTAATGTATGTGATATTGTCTCATATTTATTTTATTTGAACACTAATTATAAAGTAAAAGTAGCCTGAGTTACTCCTTATTACATCAGTTATCTCTCCTCCTACTCCTTATTACCAGTGGAACTCCCGTCAAAATTCGATATATGCACCGTGTATACGAACAATGCATTTTGAAATAGATTGTGCTTTCGTTGTACCAATCCCAGCATTACACTTGACGATTGATTGGTAAAAATCTTACCAGCGTTAGCATGGAATTTATAAACAACAGCAACAGCCTGTAAATTCCCACTGCTGGGCTAAAGGCCTCCCCTCCTTTTTAGGAGAAGGTTTTAAACATATTCCACCTCGCTGTTCCAATGCGGATTGGTGGAATACACATTTGGCAGAACTTCAATGAAATTTGTCACATGCAGATTTCCTCACGAAGTTTTCCTTCACCGCTGAGCACGAGATGAATTATAAAGATTGTTTGAACCCGCAATCATCGGTTAGGAAGACGCGTTTTAACCACTGGGCCATCACGACTCTCTTTCATCTCGAATTTATAAAATATTAATTTAATAAGATTACCGATGTTTTTTAATTGAAAGTAACAAAACATAATCCGCGTATTCATAGCATACATTGTTGAGACAATTTTATAACAGTAATAAACAATGTCAACGATAATAACGGCTTCGAAAAGTAACCACTACAGTTCATAGACCCCGACTTCCTGTTCCGAAAACCATAAACCATGAAACTTTATGTGATGTAGCATCGACAACGGGATGATAAATAGCGGGACTTCCCCTCGCGTAATGTATCGTCGATTTGTTTATTGTTTTTTATTTTATAATCTGTTAAAATTACTTACACCTGGAGAGTTGTAAGGTAGGCATTGCTCTGTCTTTATCTTTCAAATGTCTTCCAAATCTTTATATGATCGTTAGTTTTAAATGGTGGATTGACTATGTCGCCTTCGGTAAAGTAAAATACTTGATTTTGCCACTAAAACTAAAGCTTTTAGTTTCCATCGTTCACAGTTGTTTGTATACTGAAAAAGATGATATCGGATTGATAACATCTTAGTTGCCAAGGTTGATAACGATGTAGGGATTGGTTAGTTTTTGTAGCGCCAATGTCTATGGTAGTTTTTGTTAAGTTACTATTAGATGTTTAGCCGTCCGCCTTCTTATATATCATATCGAGTGCCATAGTCATACTAATCATACTACGGAATACTTAGACATTTTTAAAGTTATCAGTGTTTCTTTACTATATTACCCATGTATACAAAAAACTTCCTTTTGAAACCGCATCATCGCAGTAACTCTGTCAGTCTGTCTGTCTGTCAAATCCTGGACCGATGTAAATGAAATTTGGTATACAAATAGTCTAGAACCCGAGAAAGACTACTTTTTTGGAAACAAAGAGGTAAGACCCTTTTTGTATACCAATCATCAACGTTAATCAAAGTTAATTTGTAAATATATTCATCATTCATATTTCAGGCGAGCAAAGGTGCGGATAACAGCTAGTGTAGAATATGTGAAATGTCTTATCTCAATATGCGAATAACAATACATTATACAGGTTAAAGCATATATACTATATCTCACTCTCTCTAGTCTCATAGAACACGGTGTAAATACTAAGTGGCCGTCGCGTCAGTTAAGTCGACAATGGGCTTTACACGGGACGCCTAATGGTTGAGCCACGTCGTTCGGCTGATATCACTTTGATAAGAAGAGCGGGTCTATTAGCTGTTTCTTATAAATTGTTTTGGAAGTGTTGCTTTTTGTGTTGTATCTTAGAAACAGTTTCAGTTTGTATGATAATAGTTTTATAATAAAGGGAGATAGACCCCTTTGTAATAAGTAATAGTTGTTCGCGCCGTTTTATACGGGTTGAAGCTCATTGCTCCCACAAATTAATGTATATCAAGGCAATGTATTAAATAGCAACGCTTTGTATGTCAATATAAAAACAGATCAAATAGACATAGGGAACCACTTAAACACCTTAAAATCGAAATAATAACATATTTATTCAATCAAATTTTTTAATCTTCATTAAACAAACTATATTAACTGAATCTAACTCTACTTGAACTCTAACTGAACTATATTATTAAAATCCGGAATTACCACAAATTGGTAATACCGGATTTTACCGAGACGAACCGGCAAGAAGTAGTTACTCTTTTTCAACGTTTAAAAATACAACGTCATATTAGTTGAATACAATAAAATATGTATATAATACATATTTTCCAAAAGACACCTGGATTGTATACGTATACTTTCTGCTGTCAAAGTTCAATGAATTATTTTTTTTGTCTAATTTGTTATAACCGCTATCGCTAAAGCTCATCGCTTCGCTCGTCACCGTAACAACGCCGTAACATCAACCTTATTCGTATGTATGACGAATGTTTAGACGCGGCCTTTCTCACGGATTGATGGTATGTTCGTACTGTCCTCTTAGCTATAAATGCTTTAACGTAACACCATCGTGTGTTTACAACTAGTAATCGCCCGAGGTTTTGCTCGCATTTTTGAGTGGTTTTTGTCATACGTTAGGTAAAAAAAGTAGCCTATCTCTTTCCTTGGAGTTTAAGTTTGTGTCATAACAAATTTCATCAAATTCGATTCAGCGGTTTCGTCGTGAAACAGCGACAGACAGACAGATAGAGTTACTTTAACATTTATAGTATTAATATAGATAGAGTTAGTACATCCTAGCTACCAGCCCTGACCTCGCGCGGTTACAAATAAAGTAAACAAATCATATGTCTAACTTATCTCATGCATACAAAAAATATGTTGCTTTTTTTTTTAAGATAGACTTCGAAATTGTTTGACTGATGTTCATTGCTCATACTCAGATGTTATTTTATAATGGTCATAGAGATGTTTCTATACGATTTTTTAATTGTAAATTGCATATGTCACAACCGGCGTTTCAATGCTTACGATACTCTGTTATTAGAATTTATTTATTACTGTCTGTATATGACACTGGCGTTTTTGAAATAACAAATATCATTGGTTATCTTCATAACACGAATCTTCTCTGTTATCTCGCTAGTCCAGCGGGATTCTGTTCAACATTTTCAAAAAATATTAACACCTAAGATGTGTGCATGATCTCAGTATTTCCGGATCCCCAAGAGCATTCCCAATAAATAATTATTGATGTTTCTATCATGTGAAATCAAATATATTTCATTCGAGTAAACTTTACAATGAAGCTTTTCTGATGCGTCAAAATCTACCTTCGTTACCAGCCTCCTAGCAATCTCTACCGAGAGCGGCCTTCAGCGAGAATAAACTCGAATAGTTTTTCAAATTATTAGATTGATTGTTCGTATAAAACGAATTCGCTTACCGCTGTCTGTCCCTATGTATGCGTATGTCTTTAAAATTACGCAACGGATTTTGATGCGGTTTTTTTTTATAGATAGTGATTAGACTGGAAGGTTATTGTGTATAACAAATGGACAATATAGTAAATAAACAAGAAGAATACAATAGTATATTTAGTATAGCAATATTACGTCGATCGAGTTATCCTTCTTATTTTAGTAGTATAGGGGCGCGGCTCGACCGCTCGTGGCAAGGGTTGTACTTCCGTTTCGCATATATGTATGTATGTACCTCCGATCTGAGTTATGTATTTCGTCACACTGATAACAATAATTTCCAATAAAGTAACAATGACGATAAATTAACAACGGTTGTTTGTATTTATAATTCATCTCGTGCTCAGCGGTGAAGGAAAACATCGTGAGGAAACCTGCATGTGACAAATTTCATAGAAATTCTGCCACATGTGCATTCCACCAACCTGCATTGGAACAGCGTGGCGGAATATGTTCCAAACCTTCTCCTCAAAGGGAGAGGAGGCCTTTAGCCCAGCAGTGGGAATTTACAGGCTGTTGTTGGATTGTAGAATTGTTGACGACATATTATTTGAAATCGTCTCGATACAAACCGTTTCGTGAATAGTGTAGGTAATGGTTCGATGCTCGTTTCAGGGTTCCGTACCCAAAGGGCACTGGACCCTATCACTAAGATTCTGCTGTCCGTTCATATATCCGTCTGTCACCAGCCCGTATCTCATGAACCGTGATAGTTGGACACTTGAAAAAGTCTTAAAAAATGCATTATATTTCTATACAAAGTTTAAATATAGACAATTTCTGCTATACAACACTATGTGTATAAACTTTCTGCTTTTAAAATATTTAATCTAATTTATAAAAAAATCTTACAAGTTAAGTTGTGTTTATCGGCGGTGAAGGAAAACATCGTGAGGAAACCTACATGTGTCTAATTTCAATGAAATTCAGCCACATGTAAAATATGCCCCAAAACTTCTTCTCAAAGGAAGAAGAGGCCTGAGCCCAGCTGTGGGAAATATACAGGCTGTTACTGTTAATGTCCGATAACTTTAATTTTCCTTGTTATTTTTCAGATGTACGGTTGTCCTCTACAATGTACGAAAGAATCGTCAGTCGCACGTCTTAAACGCGTCACGGAAGAGCGTGACGTGCGTCGCGTTCTCGCCCGACGGACGATACCTGGCGACGGGCGAGTGTGGACACGCGCCCGCCGTGCGTGTCTGGGACTTACAGGTAACGCACATATATATGTTAGCAACTAGTTGTCATATTATTAAAGCTATTGATTTCGGGATTTTTTTTTTATGTTATAGGTTGGCGGACGAGCATATGGGCCACCTGATGGAAAGTGGTCACCATCACCCATAGACAATGACGCTGTAAGATATATTACCTTACATCGTCGATGTGCCACCAACCTTAGGAACTAAGATGTTATGTCCCTTGTGCCTGTAGTTACACTGGCTCACTCAACCTTCAAACCGGAACACAACAATACTGAGTACTGTTATTTGGCGGTAGAATAACTGATGAATGGGTGGTACCTACCCAGACGGGCTTGCACAAAGCCCTACCACCAAGTAAATAAACCATGAATAAGTAAATTTACCATGTTTTTTTGTTTTTTACGAGACTGAACAAGACATTCGTAGATAATGTCGAAATATCGAGCTCCACCGAAAACATGGCAAATATCAAATCAAATCAAATCGAAATATTCCATATTGTACACCAGTAAATAAATCACATATACACGGTTAGGAAAGATGTACAAGAGGCGGCCTTATCGCTAGCACAGCGATCTCGTCCAGGCAACCTTAAGGTAGAGGAAAACAGATATAGAAAGAGGTAGGGGTTAATAAATATCCCGAAATCAATAACTTTAATAATAAAATAACCATATTAATTTAAAATCTTATATAGTTGTCATATGTTAGGCAAGAAAAGTAGCCTATGTTCTTTCTTGGAGCTCAAGTTTGCTTCATACCAAATTACATCAAATTCGGTTCAGCGGTTTGCTCGTGAAAGAGCGACAGACAGACAAACAGTTCGACTTACTTTAACATTTGTAATATTAATATAGGTAAACCGAGATGACCCAATGGTTAGAACACGTGCATTACAACACATGATTGCGGGTTCAAACCTAGACAAGCACCATTGAATTGTCATGTGAATTTGTTTTTATACATCGTGAGGAAAGCTGCATGTGTCTAATTTCGCATTGGAGTAGTTTGGTTGGATGAGCTCCAGTCCTCTTCAGCAATATTACTACTACACTTATATTCTCTGATATACTAATCGCATGAGTAGTAAAGTCATGTAAACAACGTTGACCTTAAATTGGAGTCATTTCATTGGTCGAGAATCGAGATGAAATATTTCAGTTGTATTCATTATAGATACGAAACAATTACGTTTGGAAGTATAGTTCAAATGTATATCACTATAGTTGAGGGGATTAGTGATGTATTATTATAGATATTATATAATTCGTCAGTAGTGCAAAATCGTTATCATATAATATGTCGTTATCAGCAAATCGCACGGAATATGTAAATTTAAGGTTAATTCGTTACTACTGCTTCCTGGATTAGTAGCTATGTGAATAATATACATCCTTCTTGAAATATTTTTTTATAGGGGATACCAGAGATAAAAATCTGTTGTTTCTGAAAAAAAGAAAATGTAACTATGAAAATATTTACGACTTGGAAAATATATGAAATTGAATTTTGTGATGCAATGCAAACTTATATTGAAAATTAATTTTAAATGTGTTAGAATATTTATATTGAACATTTCACATTAATATTCATACTATCAGCGCCATCTAGTGGCGAGTAGAAGAAAAAATATTTCTAAACAAAATTGCGCTATGATATTATTATTGTATGGCAGCCATACTGCAGATTTATTAAACATCAAAATAATTTAATAGTATGTCAAGAAACTCAGTAGTTACTATTGTTGAACTGGTACTAAATTTGCGACATAAGGACTAGCGCGCACTGGTAATTTTTGTCACGGTGACTGTTTCGCCAAATTGTCAAATCCGTGAATATGTACAGATGCAGACACAAATGTCACCCAATTGTTACGTCGTAACTTGCGCGCACCTCCATACATGTAAGACAAAAGTTACCATTGCGCGCTATTACTTATCATGAAAATATTCTGCTTGACAAACAACGAATAATTATTATATGCTTTGGATGTCGCTTTCAGGATCCTACTGCATCAGGTGCAGTTCAGATCGCAGAGTTCCCTGGGCACACGCACGGCGTCAACTGTGTGGTAAGTTTTCTTTGAAGCCAGCACACACACACACACACACACTCACACAAATACGTCTTATTTTTTATTGGTGTTGAGTAGCGGTGTCTTTATCTTAGAATATCTCTTTGAGGGGCGTTACCAGATGCTACCGTGATACCCTGATGGTTGATCCAACCATAAACGATAACCTACACCGACAACCTTAAGGCATGTCGTTATACTGACCCAATTCATGGTTACACTACCTATGTTCAGGTTAAACTACCCAACATTTTTCAACACAAAGTCGCTTCCTTCAATATTTATTTTGTGTTAAGGAACACATCTGTAAAAACGTATAAATGCAACTCTGCAGTGGTAAATGAGTTGCATTTATACTATGAAGTCCAAACATTATCCCTACTAAGAGAGCACAGCTATGTAATATAAACGGACTGTTAGTTTGCTCTACTTTATTTCAACCATTTGTGTCTGTGGATCATATTTTCCAACAGAATTTTTTACAAGTTTTACACAAGCTTAATAGAGCTCAAATTATGCAAATTAGTGTTTTGGTAGCAATGTTATATAGTATCATCATTATTTATTTGTAATTGCAACTCCAATTTGTTTTATGTACTATTAACATTTATTCAATTTTAATCTGTGGTTGTCTGCAAGATAATTAATTTTAATTCCATTTATTTCAGGCATTCTCAACCTCATCGAAGTATCTAGTGTCGGTGGGATCTCAACATGATATGATTGTCAATGTTTGGGACTGGCGTGCCAATCTGAAGCTTGCCAGTAATAAGGTGAGATATAACAGACGCCATTAACATGCACAAACACACATACATTGTAATCAAGATTCTACACTACGAGATGTGAATTGAATCTACAATTATAAACTTAAATAAATGTATGTAGAAAAATCTTATTTGTTTTGTTACTGATCTATTTATTTTGGTCGGTGATGTGAGTTTTATATTATACTAGCGGCCCGTCCCGCCTTCGCACGGGTGGACATAATGGTTTTTTTTAATATTATTTTATTTTTTCGTTTCTAAAAATCTAGTGCGCAATTAATTTTTGAGGAATCGCTGACTCTAATATCACAATTTATATATGTGTTAGAGTCAGAGGTCTACTACAAAAGATGACAATGTAATAACCCTAGATTTAGTTATTAAGCTAAAAACAAAATTATGTACATTATTTCTTATTTCTTGGGTGTTTATATTAAAAACGTGGACGATGAAGTTGAAGATGACATAAATTTTGGAGCACGTGTTATTATTACTTATTTTTCGTTGCGATTTTCCGACATGTTTTTGACAATTGTCATTTTCGACTTATTTACACAAAAACCTTAAATAGATTATATATCTAAACCTTCCCAATGAATTCCTCTGTCTATCATAAAACCTCATCAAAATCCGTTCAGTAGTTTTGGGGTATATCGCCGGGGCACTTTGTTTTATAATATGTAGTTATATTAAAAATAATAATAATGTTATATGATTACATTATAACCAAATAAAAGAAAGGGAACATATATATCATATGTGTTAATATATTTCCAGGTGTCATCACGTGTCAAAGCCGTCAGTTTCTCAGAGAGTGGCAACTATTTCGTGACGGTCGGTTTCAGACATGTCAAATTCTGGTATCTGGAGTACTCTAGGAATGCTAAGGTATTTTGTTACATTTTTTTTTGTTTACTATGTTTCACCTGCTTTTAGGGGGTAAACCACCTGATGGTGACTCAATGTAGCCCATTGATACTTACCACCGTACCGTAAGAAATATTAACAATTTCTTATATCACCAATGGTCCACAAACATTGGGGGCTAAGACTTATGTCGACTGTAGTTCGACAGATTTATTTTATATATATGTAAGCTATCAAATATTTCAAATCCTAAAATACTAGTACTACACTAATTTATGAACGATTTATATAAATCTGTATTTACATTACACATTAACTACAGACACCACACTTATGAATTAACAACATTAAATGCTTAAATATATACAAATATGGACTAAAACTACTTACTGTATAAATCTTGACCGCGTGCAATGGTGGCAAGAATGCTACCAGCATTTATATATTAATCATCATTTATTTATAGTCATAAATCTTCAATTTAATTGACTTTAATTCAAATGCCTTTTTCAATGATAATTCGAATGTAATTTATGAGTCAACTTGAATAAAAATGTTGATTTTATGTATGTAAGGTTTAAATAATTAAATATTTCCTTTGCGAATTTATATATGTCATATATGTGTATGTTGTAGTTGCATACTCATTTTCCAGCGAAATGAGCTTAATTGATATCAGATTAATCTTAAATCAAACTCATAAAACAATAAAGGATGTTGATAATATTATCAATGCAATTTGTGATTCATATTGTGATATCATACTTTTGAATATGATAATGCTTTGCAGCATTATTTGTCAGTGTTTTCGATCTTGCAGTATGACGTTGCTCTTTTGCGATTTGATGGAACACGTGGTGGATTCTCATTGGCTAATTGTAGGTTTCCCTACGATGTTTTCCTTCAACGCACTAAATAAATAGCAAACTCAAATTGAACTCGAGTTATCGGTGAAGATTAATCTTATACCGATGAAAAACGTAGGTAAATAAATAGTAGAACTTTTTAATTCTTTGTTTGTTAACCGATTTTTTTTTATATAGCCTTAGTGAGCTTAGTTGAACTCAATAAATTATATGAATTAAATGCTATATTTGACAATTGCACATATATTAGTGTCAAATGGAATTTACTCATTTCAAAAAGCGGTTAGGGTTGTTGGAAGTCATACTGGTTTCGCCATCTAGTGACAAGTAGGAGAACTAACAATAATCAAAAGGTCTAATTTTTATTATAATTTCATTGATGTTAATTTTTTTTTAGTTAGTTTATGAACCTTATTTACCTTTATATTTCTGTTGTAATTGCTATCACCAAATGTGGTGAGGTATCATGTTATATGTTTTGAGGTATAATACATTTGAGTATTTAATTTGTAAATAATGAAGATAGATTTGATTTCCTGTTTTTTTTTTTTCTGTTATATTATTTAGTTATAGTTATTACGTTTATAAACGACGATAGCATAGGTAATTTTTTTTTTAATTGTATAATATGTTTTATTTTCAACTTTAAACAAATATGTTGACACGATACACTATGAATGTTATGTACACTTGTAATCGATGTACATATCAGAAGTTGTTTTTCTTTTTTTGGATGTTGTGTAAGCAATCAATTAATATGTATATTGTTAGTGTACTTATTAAATAAATAAATAAGATTTGTAAATAATGTTGTGATATCATGAATAAAATGATAATATATAGGAATAAAACGTTTTACTGTATTTCGTTGTAGTATATTCCATTAAACACCAAAGTCGTGGTCGGTCTCTGAATAATTTGCAATAAATAATTGTGTTGCTGTTTGTAATGAAGAGTTGTTGTTTCCATTGTAATATTTTTTATTTTCTTCCGGAAATCTTTCGAAATGTACTTGCTTCCCTCGAAGGGGAATTTCTTGTCTCCGTGTCATGTTAGGTTTTTAATCACGCAACTTATGGGTATCGCACTTCTCCAGCGACACCCATAGGTGTATGCTTGTGTGACTCCATTGTTTAACTTTCCGTTTCCGTATTCCAGATCAAGGAGCCGGTGCCTCTGATGGGCCGCTCAGCGATCCTGGGCGAGCAAAAGGACAATGAGTTCTGCGACGTTGTGTGCGGGCGTGGCGACGCTTCGGACAGCACGTACGCAATCACGCGTGGAGGTCTTCTCTGCGAGTTTAACAGCCGACGCTTGCTCGACAAGTGGGTGGAACTGCGGGTGAGTGCACGGCGACAGCCTAATAAATAAATAATAAATAAATATGAGACAAGATCACATACATTACTCTGATCCCAATGTAAGTAGCTGAAGCACTTGTGTTATGGAAGATCAGAAGTAACGATACCACAAACTCCCAGACCCAAGACAACGTGTAAATGGTAATCTACATCGACTCGGTCGGGAATCGAACCCGGGACCTCAGAGTGGCGTACCCATGAAAACCGGTGTACACACCACTCGACCATGGAGGTCGTCAGAAATAAATAAATAAATCTACACTAATATTATAAAGAGGAAATCTTTGTTTGTTTGGTTGTAATGAATAGGCTCAAAAACTACTGGACCGATTTTAAAAATTCTTATAAAAGCTAAATTAATCCCGCATAACATAGGCTAAATTTTATTTTGAAATAGGGTTCCGTAAGATATTTTGGGTTTTTCGGACAAAAAAGGTGTACATCTACGTACATCTACGTACGTGCGTGTACATCTACCAAAAATGATTGATTTTTTGCGTATGATGCCTAAACTATAAAAGATAGAACTATAAAATGTTCTAACTATACACATGTGGCAGAATTTCGATGAAATATGACACATGCAGATTTCCTCGCGATATTTTTTAAATAAATAAATTAGAAACACAAATTAAGCACATGAATATTCAGTGGTGCTTGCCTGGTTTTGAAACCGCAATCATCGGTTAAGATGCACGCGTTTTAACCACTAGGCCATCTCTCCTCCTTGTGGGTGTATTCATTAGTAAAGTCTCACTGAAAAAATACTAAAAAAATATACATCAAAATTATTGCGCAAGATAAATTGATTTTCGGAAAAGATTTTAGTGTGTAATATTGTTATGTAAGAAGTTGTTCTTCGCAATTTTAGACTCGGAGCATTAATAAAAATAAATAGTTTTATTTAATTAACGTTATCGTCGTTAACCTATTGACATTTCCTAAGCTTGTCTTAGAAAGTGGGTCCAATATATCTTGTTATCTATTAATAAAGTGTAATAAAGTGATATATTGCGGTTTTCATTAAGATTAGTAGCGACATCTATCGACGAATAGAAGTTTAGCAATATTCATTTGTTTTAAAATATTTGTTTTAATTATATCTGTATGACATTAAAGGAAATTTATCTGTTTTTTTTTTATGTAATAGGTTGGCGGATGAGCATATGGGCCACCTGATGGTAAGTGGTCACCATCACCCATAGACAATGACGTTGTAAGAAATATTAACTATTCCTTACATCGTCAATGTGCCACTAAACTTGGGAACTAAGATGTTATGTCCCTTGTGCTTGTAGTTACATTAGCTCACTCACCCTTCAAACCGGAACACAACAATACTGCATACTGTTGTTTAGCGCTAGAATATCTCTAAATAATTAGATTAAATTCTATTTTTATTTTCTTGACATAAATATTATACTTTATGTATGATACTAAATTTTTAAGTAATTTGTGTTCAATTTCAATATTTAGTATTTTCTCTGTGTGAGTTAAGATATATTTATTTATATTTATTTATATAAACTTAAGTAAAAATTATATGATTAATATATGTTGCTAATGCTTGTTATTTCCTTTCCAGACAACTTCAGCTAATTGTATGGCGATTGGGAGCGAATATATTTTCGTGGGTTGTGCTGAAGGTATCGTGCGCTGTTTCGCTCCCGCCTCGCTCCGATATGTCACCACGCTGCCTCGAACCCACTACCTCGGGGTTGATGTGTCACAGGGGCAAAATATTAGGTATGAAACAATTTCACGTACTTTATGTTATGGATTTGTGGACGAGTAAATGAACCCGATGTTAAGTGGTCACCACCGAAAATAGACAATGGCGCTGTAAGAAATATTAATTAAACATTCTTCACATCACCAATGTACCATCGCCCTTGGGAACTAAGATATGTCCCTTGTGCCTGTAGTTAAAATCGCTCACTCCCCTTAAAAACTTCTCTTATAATCTCATTAATAATAAATAAGTATTTTTTTTATGATGGAATGTAACTTCTTTTGTGTCAATAATCAGACGGTCTTAAGTATTAACACAACGCCAAAATAATTTTATCTTCAAAAATCGATGCTATTTTAACTGTTTAAAATAAATAACTAGTATTTTTTTTTTTTTTAATTTTCAGTCACATGTTCAGTCAGCCTAACAGTGCGCGGTATCCCGATGCCATAGCTCTGACATACGACGAGAGAAATCACAAGCTGACGTGCGTGTACAACGATCACAGCTTGTATGTGTGGGACGTCAGGGATATCAAGCGGGTATGTGGAACTTACAACATATATATATATATATATATATATATAAGCAAGATCCAAGCAGGATATATTAATTTAAATAATTGTATTCAACTAACTCGACTTTGTATTTTTTAAATGTTGAAAAAGAGTTTCCTTTCTGATAATATAGTATTACATAGTGTCAGAAGATTTTATCCAACCTAATAAACTAAAGTGTATTTTATGAAAAGAAGGGACTATTCGGGTACTCGCACGATTGTACTATTGTGGGCACTATTAAGCCGTATGTTACTTTATAATCCGTAATTGACTTTGTATTTTTTTAATGTTAAAAAAGAGCAACTACTGAGTTTCTTGCCGGTTCTTCTCGGTTTAATCTACTTTTCGAACCGGTGGTAGCGTCACTTAATTGTTAAATGACGATTCAAAAGTGCTCGTAAAAGCCTACTTGAATAAAGTTTATTTTGATTTTGATTTTATTAATCTTCTATAAGTAAATTTTAAATATGACTGTACAATATTTAAACTTTAATTGTGGTGATGCCTGGTAGTAAATACATGTAAGCACAAAAATAAAAAAAATATGTAAATAATACACAGCAAAGTCACTGATGATATTTTAGTTGAGTTTCTGTTCCAATCGGTCGTTCACCCTTTACCGAAAAACAGCCAATGTTTTTTGTTGCTGTTGAATGGTAGATAATAATGTATAAAAAAAACGATTTCAAAATTAGAAATAGCTAATGAAATATGTCTGTGAAACTACTAGACCAACTTTAATAAAAATCATCTACTCAATACGAGTTTTAGTTTTCGAGAAACTTGTAAACAAACATACATACAAACATACACTTACGAAATTAAACACGTGGTTGGAAGTCTAAATAGATTATCATACTTAAATATAATTCAATTCTAACAATGTTACATACATATATGTCGAACTGATAACCTCCTTTTTTCCAAGTCGGTTAATAATATGATGACTCAAAGGTAAATAGTAATCAGCCAAAAATTACTAGACTTTAAAATAGCTGCAATGTAAAGAGATAAAAAGGCAAATATAATAAAATATTATATACCTAAATTTAATTATAATCTTGCTATATTTAAATAAAACTAGTTATTACGGATTTTAATTATTTTGGACATCCCTGTGATGGGACATCCCTGGGATGTCCAAAATAATTAATATACGCGATTAAAATCCGTAATAACTAGTTTTATTTAAATGTGCAATAATCGCGAAAATTTAAGACAACATTATCTTGGTATATGTAATTTTCAGGTCGGCAAGTCCCACTCTGCGTTGTATCACTCGGCCTGTATCTGGGGCCTGGATATGGTGCCGGGGGGGCCCATGGGGGCCGGCAGCTTCCTGTCGTGCTCAAGTGACGACACCGTGCGACTGTGGACGCTGCAGGGGAACTCCTCTACAGCCAGCAACATATACAGCAACGTGAGTATTTTGTCGTCTTAGGTTAATACTACTTTAGTGGTGGTACCAAGTTAGTGGACACAATTAAGTGTCGCTTAGTAATTTCTTTAAATTTTTGATAGAAACAAGTAAAGCATCGGCAGAATTCGTAAAACCGATCACATCCGAATTAAGTAGGCTATTCCAAATTACCAATATTTATTTGTTTTGTGAATATGATCTTTACACAAACGTAATAACTTGTGATATCGTATATATTCAGCAATTTGACGCGTCGATTTACACGCACTCGCTGTCTCGGGTCGAACTGACGCGAGAATCTATAGCGACGAATAGCGTCGAGTGACGCGTTAGGGAGCTGTTTCTATTGGTTGTGTGAATCGGCAGTAATCGGTTTTACGAATTTTGCCGAAGCTACATCTAAGTTGTGTCGTACTACAAGTAGTTATTTTTAAGATCTTTTCTTGTTCGGTAACATGTCTTTGTGTCTAAAAAATCAACACTCAGTAGTTAAAATAATCATTATCATCATCTAGTGAACACTAATATGGTTTCATGTTGTTCTTTCAGGAACTGACCAAAGTGTTATACATCGACCCCGAGCTTAAGTTCCTCAAGGACGTCGACTTGACGGCGACCAGCGATAAGGATAAATCTAAAACATACGATGACAAGACGGGTGTCAGGTAACGCTCAGTAATACTACAAATTATTTACTAATTATTTTGTAAGGAATTATTGTAAAAGTAAAAAAAAGTAATGTAATAGCCAGTAAATTTTTCACTGCGGGGCTAAAGGTCTCCTCTGCCATTAAGGAGAGGGCTTGGAACTTATTCCACCACGCTGTTCTAATGCGGGTTGGTGGAATGCACATGTTGCAGAATTTCAAATGAAATTAGACACATGCAGGTTTCCTTACGATGATTCCTTCACGAGATAAATTACAAAAATAAATTAAGCACATATATTGGTGCTTGCCTGGGTTTCAACCCGGTTTCAACGCGTTCAAACCACTTGGCCTTCTCAGCTGGAATTATTGTATATGGAAGGAAATTGTGTGTGTGTACACGAACGTGCGTGCATGCGTACTTGCGTGCGTGTGTACGTGTGTGCGTGCGTTCGTACGTGCGTGCGTGTATGCGTTCGGGTGGCACGCGGCACGTGGCGGCGCTGTGTGACGGTGTGTAACGCTGTGTGTGCGTGTATGCGTGCGTGTATGCGTGCCTGCGTGCGTGTGTGCGTGCATGCGGGCGGCACGTGGCGTCGCTGTGTGACGGTGTGTGACGGTGTGTGTGTGCGTGTTTGCAGATGCGTGCGCGTGTCGCCGTGCGGGCGGCACGTGGCGGCGCTGTGTAACGCTGTGTGTGTGCTTGTGTGCGTGCGTGCGGATGGCACGTGGCGGCGCTGTGTGCGTGCGTGTGACGGTGTGTGCGTGTTTGCAGATGCGTGCGCGTGTCACCGTGCGGGCGGCACGTGGCGGCGGGCGACCGCGCCGGCAACGTGTGGGTGTTCGACAGCGGCGGCGCGGCGCTGCACACGCTCGAGGCTCACGACGCGGAGGTGCTCTGCGTCGAGTACTCGCAACAGCCGCGCCTGCTCGCCTCCGCATCGCGGGACCGACTCGTGCACGTATTCCTCGTCGACAGGGTACGTGTATTACTTATTTATATAACCTCTTGTTTGTTGAAACACCGGCTCCCGGTATAAACACGTTTTAGCCGCAACTGTTGACATACCGGGAGCCGGTATGGCTAAGTGTGTTCTGTTATTCGCTTTGAAGTACCCTTTGTTGAAAGTTTATATATTAGCTATGATTGAGTATTTATATAGAAATGGTTGAAAGTAAATAAAGATTATTCAATATACAATAAGATTCATAACTTGAATTGACTTGATTCGTACTAAATACGGAGAAAATCTAGTTACAACAAAAGTCTGTCTCAAAATTGGGCTGTCTGTTGACCATACCGGCTCCCGGTATAACAGGTAACACAAGGTGGGCTAATGTCATTTAACATACGAAAGGTTATTTGGTAATCCAACAGTTTTTATACATACGTTGATATATTGACTATAATTAAAACCAAAATAGTATTACACAGGTAACTTAAACATATTAATAACTAAAAGACGTTTAAATAAAACTAATTATAACGGATGAATCGCGTATATTAATTATTTTTTAAAACATCCCGACGTTTCGAGCACTTTGCAGTGTTCGTGGTCACGCGGTCTACCCGTGACCACGAACACTGCAAAGTGCTCGAAACGTCGGGATGTTTTAAAAAATAATTAATATACGCGATTCATCCGTTATAATTAGTTTTATTTAAATGTGTAATAATCGCGAAAATTTAAGACAACATTAACTAAAAGACGGTAGTAAAAGTAAAACTGTTTACGGGTGGGAATCCAATATGTGCGTGTGCGTGTGCGTGTGCGCGTGCGTGTGCGTGTGCGTGTGCGTGTGCGTGTGCGTGTGCGTGTGCGTGCGCGTACGCGTGTGCGTGTGCGTGTATGTGTGTGTTATAATGAATTTTTATCTTTTCTCATTATAGCTTCATTATAGCTTTATTAAAACGTTTGGAATTATACCAAAACAGATTTGTGCAGGTTTTCTCACGATGTACTACCGTCAACTAACACAAATAAAAGTAATTTCATTGGATTTTATAAGAGTTTACTTTTGAAAATAGTCTTGAACTATAACTTTTTGGTAATCCGTCTATAAATTATCAAGTAAAATAGAGGTTTTATGTTCTATCACAGTGACATGCTATAAATAATATGTACATATGGCTGATGTATTGGTATGTGTCTTTCAGGGATACCAAATTCTCCAAACCCTGGACGAACACTCGTCGTCGATAACGGCGGTACGATTCCTGAGTTCGGGGAGCGGTTTACAGATGGTGTCGTGCGGGGCTGATAAGACTATACTTTTTAGACAATTGAGAACTGTAAGTAACAAATGAAATAATTTGTAAAATTACTGTTAAGTAAAAAATATACGACGTGTGATACGTGTGCATATCTATATCTGTGTAATAGGCTATTCGACAATGCGAAAAATAAATTGTGAATTATTGTAATCAGTGTATATTATGAGTTTGAAAATGGTTATTTACTAATGAAAGTTGAAAATAATACTTAATTTATTCAAAAATCAATAAATAAAAATGCATTTTATAAAACGTTTGTCACGTGACACAAAACGCTCCTGATTGGCCGGGCTTATGATGATGTCACTTTCTTGTAAACTTTGCTTTTCTACTATATGTACCACAGATTAAAATACAGGAAAGTGACGTCACCGACCCCATTGCAGCGCCATATTGTCCAAGTAGCGTTTTTGCGCGCTATTTAAATATGGAATTTTTATTTATATATGTATGTATTTTATGAATATATGTTATTTTTCGGCAAATATGTACTAGAAATAAAAAAAAAAACTACTTTTACTGGGTTCCTTAACCTCTACTAAATAATATCGTTGCTGGGTTTGTGTAGAGGATAATGAAAGACACACTAATTAGTTCACGATTTATCAACGAGACGGTACAATTATACGGACTGTGACGCACTTGATAGACACTCTGTCTTACATATGCAATGCTTCGACTTTTATACATGATATATGCCAATATATGAGATACACAGATGTGAAATATTTTAGTCATAGAATATGTAACTTTACTATAGTACGACACAACTTAGATGTCGCATCGGCAAAATTCGTAAAACCGATCACACCCGAATTGAGTAATCGGTTTTATTTTCATTCCATTGCATTTTCCGATGCTACATCTAATTTGTGTCGTACTATAACTGTTTACTTTAATTACCTATGTGCATATACGGCACGATATAAAATGTATTTTAATAACCAGTCAAATAGCATATTCAATAATGATGATAATGATATGGTGGCAATGAGCGTCCATGCTCTATATATCAGGATCATGGTCTGAGGTCTGAGTGATGGTCAGTGGACAGTGAGTGAGTGTGGCTCGTGGTGGGTTGCAGATGTCGGACGGCAGCTACCAGTTCGCGCGCGGACAGAACGTGTCTGGTCGCAGCACGCTCTACGACATGGAGGTGGACGCCGGAGGCCGACACGTGCTCACTGCCTGCCAGGTGAGGCCGGGCTTTTTTTTATGGTATAGTGTGTGGATAGATATATATATATATATATTTTTTTATTTTTTTTTATGGTATAGGTTGGCGGACGAGCATATGGACCACCTGATGGTAAGTGGTCACCATCACCCATAGACAATGACGCTGTGAGAAATATTAACTATTCCTTACATCGTCACTGCGCCACTAACCTTGGGAACTAAGATGTTATGTCCCTTGTGCCTGTAGTTACACATATATATATATATATATATATATATATCTATATATTTATCTATTAAAATAGAAAATCTGGCTCGAAGGACCAAAAATTATGTACGATTTTGTATTGTTTGTGATCAGAGTTTACACTTTTTTTTTATTTATTTGAGCATATGGGCCACCTAATGGTAAGTCGTCACCATAACCGATAGACAATGTAGCTGTAAGAAATTTTGACTATTCCTTACATCGTCAATGCGCCACCAACCTTGGGAACTAAGATGTTATGTCTTGTGCCTGTAGTTACACTGGCTCGCTCACCCTTTAAACCGTAACACAACAATACTGAGTACTGTTATTTGGCGGTAGAATAACTGATGAGTGGATGGTACCTACCCAGACGGGCTTGCACAAAGCCCTACCACCAAGGGATTAAGGCATATCTTTGGTGCTATTGCTTGCTAAGAAACATTTCTCACATCGGCAATGCGCCGTCCTCGATAACTGAGATGTTATGTCCCTTGTTATGACGACCTCCGTGGTCGAGTGGTGTGTACATCGGTTTTCATGGGTACGCCACTCCGAGTTCCTGGGTTCGATTCCCGGATGAGTCGATGTAGATTATCATTAGTTTTCTGTCTTCTCTTGGGTCTGGGTGTTTGTGTTACCGTCGTTACTTATGATTTTCCATAACATAAGTGCTTTAGCTACTTACGTTGGGATCAGAGTAATGTATGTGTGATGTTTTCTTGTGTAGGTACACTGACTCACCTTTCAAACCGGAACACAACAATACTAAGAATTGTTGTTTGGTGCTAGAATATCTGATGAGTCGGTGGTACCTACCCAGACGTCCTCGCACAAAGCCCTACCGACAAGTAAACTAGTAGTAGATCGGGGAAGTCCCCCTTATGCTTCCTATGCTCCCATAAGTAACATAAATGTAATTTATTAAAACTCAAATCGATGGTACCAACTTTATCAACAGACAATAGTTTTTTTTTAATCAGTTGTATTTGTCGTATTTCAGGATCGTAATGTGCGTGTGTACAGCGCGGCGCATGGACGCCACACTAAGACCTTCCGTGGTACCACCGCTGAAGACGGTACCCTGATCAAGGTAAATGTCTTTTTGTACTACTAGTTGCTGTTGTTATGATAGCTATTTTCTTTATGAATTATATTTTTGAGTTTATAATCATAATTGCTCCTACTATACGTACTTTACTTATAACTAAATTACAGACCACAAATCTATGTTAGTTTTAATCAGATAATTTGGTGTACATTCTGGGAAGTTGTATTAATGTCTCAAAAGTCCGGCTTCACAGAGGATAACTTGAAGTGGGGGTTAAAACTTAAACCCTAAAGTGTGTTCAAGTTTCTAGGTGACATCTAAATATTTGTGAGACTTAAATGTTAGACGTTATATTCTTCACTATGGTTTAAAGTAAAATTAGGGGAAGAACCGCCCCCCCATTCAAATGAACATTGGGTGAATGACGGTCTGTCCAGACATTGTATTCATTATATAAAATGCATTGGTAAAAAAAGCATATTATTCGAAACAAGATTTTATAGACGATAAAACAGCGTGGAGTTAATACCTGTTGAGTTCCAAGCAGGATAACTTAATTTAAAAAATTGTATTAGCTAACATGACTTTGTATTTTTTAAATGTTGCAAAAGATTTAACTACTGAGTTTCTTGCCGGTTCTTCTCGGTAGAATCTACTTTCCGAACCGGTGGTAGCTTCACTTAATTGTAAAGTTACGATTTAAAAGAGCTCGTAAAATCCTACTTGAATACAGTTTTTTTTTATATATAGACAATTTCAAATGTTCGTTTACCCGTCAGGTTTCCCTGGACAGCAGCGGGATATACCTGGCAACGTCGAGTACGGACAAGATCCTGAGCGTATACGACTACTACTCGGGCGAGTGCATGGCGACCATGTATGGGCACTCGGAAATCGTCACCGGCTTACGGTGAGAATGATTATACTTTAGCATACACGTACAAGTTATAAATAATATCAGGGCTGCGTACATTCTGATCGTATGTACAGTCGCGGTAAGAAAAGGTTCGTCACCTTAAGATCTATTTTCGTGTGCTCAGTACGAGCGATAATCTGCTTTACCGACCGAGAATGATATATTGCGTCGCAATGATTTGATGTTTAGATTCAAAAGTTTCGGTTTGAAGAATGAGTGAGCCAGTGTAGCTACAGGCACAGAGGTACTGAGTTTCCATGGTTGTGGGCGCATTGGACATTCAAGGAGTTATTAAAATACTTACGGCGCCAGTGTATGTGGGCCTTTACGTGGTGATCACTTACCATCATAATCAAAAACCCCACGCCTCTTTCATAAATAATTGATTAGCATTTTGTTCGAAATTGATAGTGCGCTTCAAATTTCAAAAGTGTCAGATCATAAATAATATTTGTGGTGGTAGGTTCCAATTTCAAAAGTGTCAGATCGTAAATATTGTCTGTGGTGGTAGGTTCAAATTTCAAAATTGTCAGATCGTGAATATTGTCTGTGGTGGTAGGTTCACACCAGACTGCCAGCATTTGGTGTCGGCGTCGGGCGACGGCTGCGTGTTCGTGTGGCGGGTGCCGCACGACATGGTGGTCACCATGCGGGCGCGTCTCGCGCAGCAGGCCATACGCCGCGGACGGTAAGTGGTATTCTCCTTAACTTATAATACTACTTATACTCGTACTTAGAAATTAAATTCACGTAAATTTAATTTTTTTTCCCTTGAAGTTAAAATATCATAAAATCATATATTAGCTAACGATGTAAATGTAGCTTTTCTAGCTCGTCTGGGTAGGTTACCACCCACTCATCAGTTATTCTACCGTCAAGTATCAGTACTCAGTATTGTTGTGTTCCGGTTTGAAGGGTGAGTGAGTCAGTGTAACTACAGGCACAAGGGACGTAACATCTTAGTTCCTAAGTTTGGTGACACATTGACGATATGAGGAATAGTTAATATTTCTTACAGCGTCCTTGTCTATGGGTGATTGTGATCACTTATCATCTGATGGCCCATATGCTCGTCCGTCAACTAACACAATAAAAAATATAAAAATTCTAGATGCATTAGTTTTGGCTGTGCGTTGTTTGTGTCAGGACAACACATAGCACTTAATTTGTTCCAATCATTGGTCATGTCGTATTACAGGAAAGTGGATCCGGCCAACGGAATGTCAGGCCTCGAAAGCGAGACGGACTCCCACCTGGGTTCGCCCCCACGTGAGGTCGTGGCAGAAGATAAGTTTACGACGCCCGTCGTACCGGATTACACGTGAGTTGTGCTAGATTAAAAAACACGATGATGACACAACAACAGCCTGTAAATTCCCACAGCTGGGCTAAAGGCCTCCTCTCCCTTTGAGGGGAAGGTTTGGAACATATTCCACCACGCTGTTCCAATGCGGGTTCGTGGAATACACATGTGGCAGAATTTCTATGAAATTAGTCACATGCAGGTTTCCTCACGATGTTTTCGTTCACCGCTGAGCACGAAATGAATTAATAAAGACAAATTAAGCACATGAATCAGCGGTGCCTGCCTGGGTTTGAACGCGCAATCATCGGTTAAGATGCACGCGTTCGAACCACTGGGCGATGATGACGATATGCTTTAAATACAACAAGCTCAAGTAGCTTCGTCACAGTAGTATGAGATAGCGTTTCGGTGACATCCTCTGAAAAGACGGAGAGGGTACTGTTGTTTTTAATGTGAGCGGTGAGCCCCACATACCCCGCCCCCCCACTTTATGGAGGGAAACGCGTAAGGCGTTTTTCCAGCGCTATAAAAAAGTCCAAGTAACTTGGAGTACACATGTACATGTATAGTATGTTGATATGTGTGTGAGAAGTGAGTCCCTGGTGGGCTTGGATTGTGACCCGCGCGTGCGTTACAGGCTGCGCATCGGCAAGCTGCCGTCGTGGGCCAAGAAGAGCCTGGGCGACGAGCTGTGCGCCGACAGCGCGCCGCGCCCGCCCGCCGCGCCCGCGCGAGGCAAGTGGGCCGCGCGCGTGCTGCCCGCCGGTGCGTACACACACACACACACAGAGTCGTATATTTAGCTAGCAATATGTATTCAATTATGTCCAAGCAAGCGGAAATTAAATTCATATCATTTTCAATTAAACCCTTAAGTTTAAGATGATGTTTATATAGGCCGTATCAAATTAGTATAAATTATTGTTTCTTTTCTGGCAAACAACTTGGACTTCTTCCTAAATTTTCTCAATTAGAAATCTCAGTCCCAAACCCTGATTCACGACTTTAGTATTCCACCTGAGCTTAATTTTCCTTTACTAATATGTCTTATCTACAATTTTGACATGAAAATTCGAAAATTTACAATTTTGACATGAAAATTCGATTAATAATGTCTAGCAAATAAACCGAAGTAAATCAAAACTTATTAAATATATACATTATTCTGTGTAGATAAGCGCATAGATTCCGACGGCTCCAAGGACAGCTCGATCGACAGCGGTACCGATACGCGATACAACGACAAGCGCCGGGAGGCGGGCGGTAAGCAGGTTCGTAGCCGACACTACCCACTGTCTTTTTTATCTGTGGTCGTACGATGTTAATATAGCGTCAAGTGTAAGTTGGCGTGTGGCAAAAACGTGTACTATATTTTTTTTGTTCATTTATATCTTATTTGTTTTATTTACCCTTATTAAGAAAACTTGCCCATAATGTATTAAAAATGAGACGTAGAGAATTATTTTCTAGGGTGATATTGGTAAAATAAACAAAAAAGTGGCAACACAAAGGTTGTAGCAAGTGCTGCCACAGGAACGCCAACTTATACTTGACAGTCTTGTCTGTATCAGATAATTTCTACTTTGACATTAAATGCACTTTAATTTTTTTTTTTTGTTATCTATGGTGCATTCGAAATTATTTTGCATTCGATAAATTCCTATGAGTTGCAATTTTTTTGTAAATATATTATTTTTAGGTTACTATATTGCAAAAACAATTCGTTTTGCTTACGGATAGTAGAATTTGCTAAGAGAAGATAATTATATAAGGCATAATAAGGCTACAAGTGACGAATTTTTTTTTTATAGTATAGGCGTGCGGACGCGGCAAATATGCCACGTAATGGTAAGCGGTCACCATCACCCATAGACAATGACACAGTACGAAATATTAACTATTCCTTACATCGTCAATGTGCCACCTTGGGAACTAAAATGTTATGTCCCTTGTGCCTGTAGTTACACTGGCTCACTCAAACAACGAATACTGAGATAAACAGTAAAGGCAGGTAAACAATATTTGACCTTGAATTGATGCAATTTCATTGAACGAGATCCTAAATAATCTGCGACATTCATTATGGATTCGGGAATAAAAGATATTATAGAATTTTAATAAATTTTTAATGTAAGACACTTCTATATCCTTAATCAAAACTAAATGTTTTTGAATATAGCTACCTCATGTAATATATTTACAATGATTTTTTTTTTATTTGTTGTTATTATTTTTAATAGTTTAAATGTTGTCACTAACGCGTGCTGTCTAAATCACTCACAATCTGTAACGGTGGTGGATTTTATGTTTTTTATTTTAATCATTTCTTTTTATTTTTTTTAATTTAAATAAACAATCAAATGTATCTTTTGATTGTTTACAAGGATCATTTGAATTCCATTCCGTGGACGCATTAATGTGATTCAAATGTCTGTCAAGCGGTTATGGTTGTTGTTCCTATGTGAAATAGAGGCCGAAATCGCTCAACTTATCCCAACTGCCGCGCGTCGAAGCACTCTTCAGAAATTTTGACGCGACAATGAAAGCCACCTACGATATATTAACTATATCGCCGAGGCTCGAGAAGGTTTCGTTATTTTATAATTTCAAGCATCGCTATATGACATTCGCTTCATCACACATCAGAGCATCGTGTACTGTCTTTTTTTTGTGTGTATGTGTGTGTGTGTTCAATGTGTATCGCTACGCACTTTACATACATGTGTTATACATTTATTATCTATTACATATAATTAAATTGAAGTGCCTGTTTTTAATATTAAAATAGCCCTTTTTTACTCAATGCATATGTATACACGGTACATATATCAAAATAACATTTTTTACAATTTTTGTCTATCTGTTTGCTCCGGCTAGTCTCTGGAACGGCTGGACCGATTTTGACGGGACTTTCACTGGCAGATAACTGATATAATAAGCAGTAACTTAGGCTACAATATTGTTTTTGTTAAATTCAAACGCGTAAAAATGTCGCAGGCACAGCTAGTTATTATATATATTTTTTATAAATCAAGTTTAACGTTGACAAAATACAATGGTATTATTTTTTGTTGTAGCAAGTTTAGTTAGATGATCTATTGTAATGGTTAGGATGTTTTCTGAAAGATGTAGTTCGTTGTATCGTTTAGTCACGTGAGTTGTCGTTCCTCAATTTCAGTTAAATTTAACTAATTGGTGTCTGTACTAATATTTTTTTTGTATAACTATTTAACTAAATTTAATTTTTGATGGTGGTGAAATTAGATATCTAATAATAATTTGCTTTTTTCTTATTAGTATAACATATACAGTAACATACGATGACAAGTTTATATAATGGAATATAGTAATAGTAGAGTTAGCAGTAGATTAACTAATTTACACAAAGCACTAAAAATAGTTTGTATTAACAATTATTAATTTAATATATTACAAAATGAATCAATATCGAGTACTAACAAATTATAATAAATGTTGTTTAAGCGGTGATTAGTTGTATGATGCTGTCCTCTTTTTTCGAACGTCAAATCAATTATGTTAGAAAGAGATAACACAGTGTTTACCTGAACACTACTTAACAATGTTTATAAGGTAGTTTAAGATGTGGTTATAAGTCGTTGTCCTTGAGCACGATTGGTCGTTAGCGATAACGATAAGGTGCGGTTACTTCACACCCCCTGTGTCCTGTTATTGCGCAGCAAAGTGACACACGTCCGTTCGGTACGACGTCTCCTCCCGAACTGATTTATTTGCCGATGGTGGGGATGGATTTGTGTATTGATATCGTAATCTGTTTAATAAGATAAACTGAGATTACATTAATATGTTACTTTGAGATTAATAAACGGCTTCAGAAAAGTATAATAATAATAATTAATTCAGGGGATATTTTTTTTTCTTAAGTATTTCTTGCTTCTTTTTAATTGTTTTCTTTTCTTTATGTATAGGACATGTTATTAATCGTTTAGATATCTATATCTATTTTTTTATTTTTGTTTTCCGGGAAAGAAAGGTGATCAATGTCACTCAAATTTTCTACTTGGCGTATATCCACACCTTAAATTTATATAAAAAAAGTTAAATGTCATTATATTTATATATTATTAACATACATATATTGGTACTCTACACGTCGCATATACAATGATGTTGCCAACTTTTATTACAAGAATTAGAAATATATAGTATTACAATAATATAGTATTAGAAATATTGTCTATGCTTGAATTTGACTTATTTAAAAGTAGAATTGTCTATGACTTGTACAGTAGTAATTAATTAGGAAACCTAACAACAATAATAGAGGTTGTTACTTTTTCTGAGGTAACGAGGCTGCAAACCTCACACTACCAGCCCTTTGGCTTGAGATTATTTTCGGAATCTTGGAAAAAAAAAAACAATATAAAAGTTGGCAACACCATAGCTTGCTTCATTCATAACACGCTTATCATTATCATTTTTAATTGTTTTCATTATTATTTATTGTTATTATTATTAATTTGAAAATTATTATATTATTGTTTTGCGTATTATTTTATTATTTTACGTTTCGTCGTATAGGTGACATTAAATTTAACGAAAAATCGTACTGCCGACGCACGCACGCGTCACCATACAGACGACTCGTCACTCGGAAGTTTTAAATTTGAGGTTTGATGTTTATTTCTTTATTATTTAATTTATTTTAAGTTAATTGTTTCGTTTGTCTTTTTTTTTTAATATAATGTCAGATTAGTGAATTGCGAACCTCTAGTTGGGCTATCGTGGTTTGGTGGATATCTTACGTTTTCTTATAATAATTGCAGGTTTCCTCACGACTTGTTCTTCTATATGATTATTTTTTCATGTAAATTATGTATTTCTAAGACTATTTATTGTGTTCTCTTTCTAACATTAATAATATGTGAAGGAGATGAATATATATGTACCGTTCACAAATGTAAGGTAGCGTCGCCAAAACAAAAAATGGCAACGCATGTATTTTCTACGTAAATTTAAGGGTTATTTTGTGATATAATTGTAGGCGAGTTTTGAAGATCAATACAGAGATTATCGAAAGTTTTGGTTGTAATATGTCTGTAGATTTGGATGTGTTCTATATCTCGCTCTTGCCCATATTTTTGGTATTGTTTTTCATAATTAATCACACAAGATGGGTTATGTGGTATCTGTTGGTATGTGGTCACCTTTGCTTTAATTCTTCTGCCGCTCATCTCTTCAATTACACTGGGTCACTCATGCTTTACGTTTGACTGACAGTTTAAGGAGTAAAATGTCAGGTCTGTAAGTAATGTTCGCACCTAACGGAATTGTTCATTATCAGTAGCGAGGGGGTGCATTAGCTGATGACTTGTCAATTGATAAATTTAATTTACTATAATACTTACAAGGGTGATACTGGTTTGTTTTATATATTTTTATTGTATTGTTTCCAGGATCAAGAGTCAACGGAGCACGACGGTGATATCGAGGACATATCAGACGGCGAGAGGACGTCCTCGTCGGAGAGGGGAAACCGGCCGACGTACTACCCCGGGAATAATGATGATGACACGCCGAGGTATGTAATAGTTACATTTTACCATTTCAGGAAAAACAAATTGGAGTCACTAGATTGTATAAAAATTGTGGTAGTTTTGTACTACGGCTTTTAGTAAATAAGTTTGAGTATTTATGACATGATCGGTGTAAGGAAGAAATATCAGAGTACCACTAAAGAGCGGTTCCGTTTTCGTGACACACAAAGTGATATAAATAAAATATTGAACCAAAAGTGTGATTAATAAAATACGAGTAAGTTGGAGATCGGCGACATGGCATACTGTTACATAACCTGACTCCCAAGTCGCTCGGTCCTATCTGGGTACGTACGGCTCACTCGTCGTTGTTTACAACTCAGTTGGTGATATAAGGGATTTTGTATTAGCTCCTATGGCGATTTTTTTTTTTTTTATGGCTCACCTGATGGAAAGTGACTACCACCGCCCATGGACATCTGCAACACCAGGGGGCTTGCAGGTGCGTTGCCGGCCTTTAAGAAAGGAGAACGCTCTTTTCTTGAAGGTTCCCATGTCGTATAGATTCGGAAAAACCGCCGGCGTAAATGTCAACGGGCGATGGCGGCTGCTTACCATTTGGTGACTTAATAGCCTTTTGTAATGCAAAGTAGTCCAGGGTTTGTCCTTTTTGTCCAGCGAGTTCCTGGTGAACGCGATGGACGCGGGCGAGCTGAGGCAGTCGCTGCGCCGCGCGCGCCGGGCCGCGCCCTGCGCCTCGCTCAGCGGCAGCCCTCACGACTCCGACGACGAGGTGACGCCCCTTTGTTCCCTTTAGGCCCTTATCCAATCCAATCCAATCCATCAGCCCATTTCCGTCCACTGTTGGACATAGGCCTCTCCAATTGCCACTGAGATCGTTCTTGGGCTACTCGCATCCAGCTCCTGCCAGGCCCTTAACTATTACTGAATTGCTAGTCGTCATTGAAATGATATTCAAAAATAATAATAATCATCTAAAACTATAGATATATATGGGACGACATCACATACAGTACTCTGATCCCAATGTAAGTCTTCAAATAAAAGTATATCGTTTGTAATAGATATTGTATACAATACTGCAATTGTGAATGACCGATATCTTTATTTATCTATTGAAATAGAAAATCCGGCTTGAAGGACCAAAAAGTGTGTACGATTTTGTACTGTTTGTGATTAGAGTTTACACTTTTTTTTTATTTATTTGAGCATGTGGGCCACCTGATGGTAAGTGGTCACCATTACCTATACACAATGACGCTTTAAGAAATATTAAATATTCTATTCCTTAAATCGTCAATGTGCCACCAACCTTGGGAACTAAGATGTTATGTCCCTTGTGCCTGCTCACTCACCCTTCAAACCGGAACACAACAATACTGAGTAATGTTATTTGGCGGAAGAATAACTGATGAGTGGGTGGTACCTACCCAAACGGGCTTGCACAAAGCCCTACCACCAAGAAACTGTGCACTATTTTTCATTTAATTTTGTTAATAGTTCCTGTATACTTGAAGGTTTAGTCAAGGATGTTATGATCATATTTAAAATTGTTTCTATATGTACAGGTTTCGACACCGTCCGGCGATAACGCGGATCGGAACCCGCTGTCCGGTTCGTGCGAGTCGCTCGAGCGCGCCGGCCGGCAGAGCTACATCCGGTCCGCCTTCGACAGCCTCAGCGGGAACCCCGACCAGGACACCCCACAGTCAGGTAACGTACTTACTTATAGTACGACACAACTCAGATGTCGCATCGGCAAAATTAGTAAAACCGATCACACCCGAATTGAGTACGCTATCCCAAATTATCAATATTTATTTCTCACGCGAATATGATCTTTACACTAACGTAATAACTTGTAATATCATATGACCTAATATGTTCGTCAATTTGATGCGTCGATTTACATGCACTTGCTTTCTCTGACGCGTGAATCTATAGCGACGAATAGCGTCGAATGGCGCGATAGGGAGCTATTTCTATTGGTTGTGTAAATCGGCAGTAATCGGTTTTATTTTCATTCCATTGCATTTTCCGATGCTACATCTAATTTGTGTCTTATACTATACTTGATAAATGTTTGTGATCTTAGAAGCATGTATATGTACGAGGAACTAGTGTATATGTATGTTTTCGTGTTTTCAAATAATTATTTCGTATACCGATATCTGTTAAAGCTGTGCTGGGTAACTCGTTGATTAGTAAGAGCATTTTCGACATAGATTTTGGAAATACTACATTTCATGGTAGCAAAAATGTCTCTATTAAAGTTATTCATTTCGGGATATTTACCATGTTTTTTATCTTTGTTCGGTGGAGCTCAATATTTTGACATTATCTACGAATGTCTTGTTCACGATACTGAACAAGACATCGAACAAAAAATAAAAAACATGGTAAATATCCCGGAATGAATCACTTTAATAATAAAAATAACCATGTTAATTTAAAATCTTATATAAAAATGTCTTTACCATTTGTCTAGGTAACTTTTTTAAAATGGTTATTAGTAACATAGTTATAAGTTGCCCTCCTCTAATACCGGATGATCAATCCTATGGAGATTCGACGCCAGGCGCCCGTCCCTCGCACGTGGGTCGATCTGGGGCATGGCTGCCCTTGTGTTAGTTACTCGTTAACTTCCAGGCAGGATATATTACATGCAAATATAATTGTAATTAACTAACAGAAAAATGAGTAGTTACTGAGATTCTTGCCGGTTCTTCGTGATAGAATCTGCTGGTGGTAGCTTCACTTAATATAGTTTTCTAATGACGATTCAAAAGTACCTGTAAAAGCCTACTTGAATTAAGTATGTTTTGATGTGATTTGATGTGTTGACGGCGTGTGTGCGCGTGCGCAGGCACGAAGTCTTAATATAGTTTTCTAATGACGATTCGAAAGTGTTTGGAATGGCTACTCGAATTAAGTACGTTTTGATGTGATTTGACGTGTTGACGGTGTGTGTGCGCGTGCGCAGGCACGAAGTCGCTATCGTCGCAGCACCTGTCGCGCGCGCCGGCGCCGCGGGACGCCGAAGCGGCTCGGCGCCGGGACGAACTGCAGCGACGCATCCGCGAGACGCGCAGACAGCTCGAGAGCGTGAGTACACCCCCCCCCTTTCACACGCCCCCCCCCCCCCCCCTTGTCGAAAGACGCACCGCCACCTGCCGGCACTTGGCGCTGTTTACTTTGTTGTAAGGGATAGAGCCAGTCGTCAGTGGCCGTTATATAAGGAATGGTTGATGTTTCATAGACCGTCGAGATACTATATGGTGGGCCATTTGCCTTTCTATTTTAAAACTAAATAAATGAGTGGAGTCTGCTGTCTGAGTACTAAAACCAATGTTAACTATTCGGGCACTTCGCTTACAACAACAGCCTGTAAATTCCCACTGCTGGGCTAAAGGCCTCCTCTCCCTTTGAGGAGAAGGTTTTGAACATATTCCACCACGCTGTTCCAAAGCGGATTGGTGGAATACACATGTGGCAGAATTTATATGAAATTTGTTGATGTTTTCCTTCATCGCTGAGCACGAGATGAGTTATAAAGACAAATTAAGCACATGAATCAGAGGTGCTTGCCTGGGTTTGAATCCGCAATCATTGGTTGAGATGCACGCGTTCTAACCACTAAGCCATCTTAACTCACGTCGCACTTCGCTTAGTGTAGCTTAAACTATGTATTTGTAAAAACATGTTAAAAATTGGAGGTGAATTAATAGATTCAAATTCCAATTGAAACGCCTCCAGGTGGCGTTCCGGTCGAATTTGAAATCGAGTCAGTCGACGACCGACCTGTCCTACATCCCGGAGAAGGATGGCTCCCGACGAAATAGACCTGTGTCTATGGCCGTGCCGAGCAATTCTAGACCATATGGTGAGCACATAAGATATTAAATCACTGATCAATTTTAAACACACTTTGTACAAGATTTTTAATAGGCTATTTGACAATGCGAACAATAAATTGTGAATTATTGTAATCAGTGTATATTATGAGTTTAAGAATGGTTTTTACTAACGAAACTTGAAAATAATACTTAATTTATTCAAAAATCAATAAATAAAAATGCATTTTTTCAAACTTTTGTCACGTGACACAAAACGCTCCTGACTGGCCGGGCTTATGATGAAGTCACTTTTTTGTAAATCTTGTTTTTCTACTATATGTACCGCAGATTAAAATACAGCAAAGTGACGTCACCGACCCCATTGCAGCGCCATATTGTCCAAGTAGCGTTTTCGCGCGCATTTAAATATGGAATTTTTAATATGATATTATTCGGCAAATATGTACTAGATTTAAAAAATTCAACTTTTACTGCGTTCCTTAACCTCTACTAAATAATATAAAATGGATTTTGAAAACCAGTCAAATAGCCTATTGTATCACAATTAAAATTCTCATTAATTGAATTAACGAAGTTTAAAAACATACTCATTTAAAGTATATACCGTAAATCACCTGCTAGACACGCTAAGAGTTTCTCCAAGTTTACGATTTTAAAGCACTTGGGGTAGTTTTATTGTTATAAGTTTACTAACACGACAAAATAAAATTGAATTTTGAATGATTTCGTACACATTTGAACTTTATGTATTTAATGTGTTTCGACGTTATATATTATATACTATTGATTAATAAATATGTTTTGAGTTATATATGTCTGATTTAATAAAAGAATTGATTGTTGCACAATTGATAAAATTATGAAAGAAGTTATCTGTTAAAGATATAAATATTATATAATATGTCACATACAAAAATATAAGTCGCTAGACGATCAAACATACGTATTATATGTTTAGGATAATGTGTATTTCTTACTAACAAATGTCGTTCCTCCCCTAACGCTGACCAGGATTTTCTAACCCCCCCATATGTCCCGAAGAAAATCTAGAGAGCATGTCGACAAACTATTTTGACAGTCTCAACTATCAAAATGTTAATTTGGATTATCGTAACAAAAACCCTTACGCCATTCCCGCGAATTTAAACCATAAAATGATACCGGAATACTTCGACAATATACCTCCGTACATACCTCCTCGGGTTAACTTAGAATCTGGACAGAATCCAAAGAGAAATATAAATTTACCATCGACAGCGAAACCGGTTGTGTTCAAGGAAAATATACCCCAAAAATCAAATATGTCATTCACAGTAGATATGACTAAAAAACCCGTGTCGAAAGTTTTTAATCGCCTGTTTCCGACCGCGTGTGACACGAATAAAGAACCACCCAAGTTACCTCCTCGTAATTTCCATTTAAATCTCAATGAGAAACCGCAACCGAAAACGCCTAAGCCCAATGCGAGGAGTATATTCAAGAATTATAAATCATGTCCCGTTTCTCCTGTATCCGAGGAGTGCAAATGGGCAGACAAAGTCGCTCAAAACCAGAACAACCAGATGACTGATAAACCAAGAGAAAACCCAGTCGATACCAGAAAAAGAAACTCGCTCAGCTTCTTTGTTGGCTTAGAAAGTAAGATCAAAGATAGTAGGAACATTGTTGATACTATCAAGAGCGATACGGAGAAAATGATTGCTGAGATAACAAAAAAGTACGGAGATTTGGATGAATTTGAACCGAATGCCCAAAATGACTTAGATCTGCAACCGACTAAAGAAATAGAGGAGAGAGACGATGGTAACTTTTCATCTGATTCGTTGGAAGATTGTAGTTTGAGTCAGGACGTTAGTTGCAAGAATAAGCTTTATTCTAAGAAAATATGCAAGAAGCACAATAAAACGAGTGGCATGCCACGTAGAGCAGTTTCGAACTATGAAATATACGGTGGAACGTATGACAAACCGACGATCCCGGCAAAACCGCTGTGTGTCTCGCAAAAGAGCTCGACATTGCCGCGAAATATGCCATCAAATATCCCATTAGATGACATCATAGATGAAGACATGAATCCCAACTACTCCATGTATAGATGTCAAAGTGTACTGACCAAACGATGCGTTACTCGATCAAACGAATCCGTTCTGAGTGACCACTCGAACTGTTCCAGTGTATCAAACGAAATATTCTTAAAATACGGCAATGAGGTTGCCTTCCAACAAGCTAAATTCACGGATAGTCGTTACATTTTAAACGATTCGCAGAATTGTTCATTCGAAAATATCAACGAACCGGATATGAGATATTTAGAGAACCATCGACACAGCAGCGCCAGCTTCTTCTTGAATCAGAAGAAGTACATGAAAACGAGCTGCAGTCAAGAATCCGTCTTGTCAGACGAGTTTATCGATAATGATAATCATTTATCGAGGACTAATTGTAATTCATTGGAAAGCGTTTTGTCTGATGACTCTGAGTGTACGAAAAGTGCTCCTTTAGAAATGTTATTCGAAGGAACTAAAACTATACGTTCTAAAAACAATCCCATAGGAGTACCCAACAGTCAGAGTTGTTACGAATTCGACAATTCGTCGAAGAGTTATGGCTCGAGTCCAAATAACGTACCTCATTTAAGTGGCTATATGTACAACAACTATTTCGCTGAAGGTTCTAGTCCCAGGATGGATTATAAAGACCAAGTACCACTCGTCGTCAGTCCGAAACCTCCAATTCATAAGGTTTATGGGTTCGAAGTTCCAGCAGCTGAATTTTCGGGGCACAAAACTGTTACACGATCTAAAAGTTTGTACGACTCCGCCTCAAAACAACCACCGCCAGCTAAAAATATCGCGTATTACTTTGATGGAAGTAACATACAACAGTATAATAAAGAAAAGAAAAATATGGATGAAATTCCAAGGTTAAATCAAGGAGACTATATGGCACATACAAGTAAATCCCTACAACCGAAATTTGCAGAGAAACATAAGTATAAAAGTCAAATGGAAGGTTGTGATCAAAGCACAATGGTTAAATCAAAAAGCTGTAGCTTCGAAGTGGTGTTAGAACCAGCGTCTAAACCGAATCCCTTGAAAAATCTAATGGAGAAAAGAAATTCTCACGTAAAGAAAAATCTAGAGAAATTCGAAGATCAAATAAGGAAAAATACTCAAAGTAAAATTAATAAAAATCAACTCAATAAAGAGAAAGCAAATGTTGCAAAATATAACAACGCAACAAAAAGCCTTGAAAGGGATTCCGGACAGAAGAATAACAACGTTAAAATTACAATGGAATTCGTGCCCCACAAACCTCCGAAACCTATTAAGCGAACATCATCTATCAAGCTTAACAATCGGTTAAAAGCCGGTTTAGATAAATCAGCTCTTAGTTCGTCCATATCCTCACAGTACAAAGCTAAATTAGACGGCTTGCATAATAAAAATTTCATTTCCAACAAGAAACAAGAAGACAAAAATTCAAATTTGGAAGAAGCGCCGGATAATTCCGAGAAAACGTTTGATGTTTTCGTCAAAGAAAAAGATGTTAATGAAAACAGATCTGAAATCCAATTGGACAGTCTCGAGGTGTATGCGATGCAAAGAATCGAAAGGATGAAACACGTAAGCATGGACTCCTTAGACGTTATCGAAGATAGCCATGATTTTGCCAAGGATTCCCTAGACTATTACGCGGAACAAGAAAGTAAATACTATAGTAAGTCGCTTAAAGATCAAAAGAATTTCAAATTCGCCAAAAATGATTTAGATATGCCTTGTCACAGCCGTCAGAACATTGAGTCCAAAGAAAACATAGCACCAGAAGAGAGTGATGAAGTCAAAAAGTTTAAATACATTGAGCGAAAGTTAGAAATTATTAACAAACTTGTTGAAATGGAAGAACGGAAAATATTGCAAGAGAAAATACTTAAAGAATGGCGCATGAGACCTTTGAAAGCTAACATCAACGACGGTAAAGGCGTTGTCAAAGTTTTATCGAGAAAATTTGAAAAGTTGGCTACGAAACAAACCACTGTCCCTAACTTTGCATCCTTGACACTAGAGGAAGTAGATACTGACACTGATAATTCCGATCAGAAAGAGATTAAACGTAATTTGAGTCTTCCGGACATACTCGATACAGATCAGATCGGCTTGACAGTGGAAGGTGTGGATGTGTCCAACGAGGCTGGCAATGAGAACATGGAAGAATTACCTGAACCGAAGACTCAACTGAACAACACATTTCAAAACATTATAAAGCCACCTAAGTCACTCCCACAAAGGGTGTACAACGAGATGGTCATACCGAAAACAGACGTACATTTGGATAGTGAGAATTACGAATCATCCACCACCAGTTCCAGTTGCACCAATTCGCCCAAACGGATGAGCTTCTACGGTTTCAATAGACCAAAAACACCATTTAGAAGAATAATTCGTGTCCCAGCGCCGAGGTTGTACATGGATAATCAGTACATTGCGTCAGCGAGAATCCGACCGGTTTTGAATTCAGGGAATGCCGTAAGGGGATTGGTCCGGAAGCTGCCCATAGGTCATGCTCCAGTTCTACCGTCGAAATTTTACCCAATAACAGGTTGGATTCGCATGAACTTTGTCGTGGCGGTCCCTTTTATTTGCGCTTCGTTTCTAGATTTTTCTTTGGTCTTACATGTCCTATTGTATAGTACGATACAACTCAGATGTAGCATCGGCAAAATTCGTAAAACCGATCACATCCGAATTGAGTACGCTATCTCAAATTATCAATTATTATTTCTTATGTGAATATGATCTTTACGCAAACTTGTAATATCATATGACCTAATATATTCGTCAATTTGACTCACGATTTACAAGCACTTGCTCGGGTTGAACTGACGCGAGAGTCTATAGCGACCTATAGCGTCGAATGGCGCGATAGGGAGCTTTCTATTGGTTGTGTGAATAGTCAGTAATCGACTTTATTGAATTTACCGATGCTACGTCTAAGTTGTGTCGTACTATACCTATTCATGTTTTTAGGTTATTTGTGATTTCTTGTGAGTAAAACATGTAACTATGTTTTTGACGTTTGACGTCACAACATATCACAAATCGATGCTTTTATTATATTTGCGATGTCAGCATGATCTCGTTGATGTTTTTTTTGCGACGATGCACGGTTTTTTAAAAGTTATTTCGCTTAATTTTTTTGTTCCAAATTGGGTCAAACGTTGGCAATATCCGTGTCTATTGAAATAGATAACTTATACACGTTTTTTAAATATTAAAATCGTTTGCCAAAGTTTGTAATGTTTGATCGAACGTTTGACCAAATTGTGTTAGCATTGCATGATTATAAATTGAATCGATGTGACAGCGCGTAACCATCTGTCACCTTCCGAGCCCGAAGAGACGGGAATGAGACGTGCGATATCGCTGTCGGACCTCGCAGCCAAACCCGTGCCAGCGCCTAGAACACCACAAGGTTGGTAGCTTAGTGGTGGTCACACGGTGGTGGTAGATGGTCGAGTGGTGCTTGACATTCAGTAGATGGTAAATTGATTCGTGCACGTATACACTTTGTATAGTTGAATTTGTTTGATTTTATTTCTTTGTGGTGGTGGTGTTTCATATTCCATTTAATTTAACTTAAAAAATATATAACTTGGTGGTAGGGCTTTGTGCAAGCCCGTCTGGGTAGGTACCACCCACTCGTCAGTTATTCTACCGCCAAATAACAGTACTCAGTATTGTTGTGTTCCGGTTTGAAGGGTGAGCGAGCCAGTGTAACTACAGGTACAAGAGACATAGCAACTTAGTTCCCAAGGTTGGTGACACATTGACGATGTAAGGAATAGTTAATATTTCTTAAAGCGTCATTGTCTATGGGTGATGGTGACCCCTTCCCATCAGGTGGCTCATACCGTCCGCCAACCTATACCATTTATTGTGAAACTAAATATATATAAATGCATTTGTTTTGACACTAGCACTTATCGACACGATAGTACAAATTTTTGTGTATTATTCCACCATTATATAGGTATATATTGTAAAACAAATGTTCTATTGTGTTCATAGTAATATACTTTAGTGAACACTGAGAAAATAAAAGTTATAAGAATAGATCAACCATTTCGCTAAATACCTATCTCTTTCGTTCGATCTCTTGTCTCTTTCTATATTCGTAGCTTTAAAAGTTGGTGGCGCTGTAGGTATGTATATACAGGGTTATTGGTAATTCGACGTATATCCGTTAAGAGGTGATAGGGGTGACATATGCAATAAATTAACCCCCATATGCATGATCGAAAAGTGAAACATTTTCGAGTTGTCAAATTTTGTCAAAAATGCAATGCAACTTCAAAAATTTATTTAGAAAAAAATATCAAAAAAAATCTATTTTTTTCATCATATGGGTGTTAAAATTATTGCAAATAGTCACCCCTATCACCTCTTAACGTATATATGTCAAATTACCAATAACTCTGTATATGAACATCCCTTATGTCAAATGATTATATCAGCTAGCGATATGATACTAAGCGGTGGCCGGGAGTAAACTGAATTTAAATAATTAACTAGCCCCTTAAGGGTGGCCCTCTTTAGGATTCCAGGGCCTTTTTTAAGTAACGTATTATTAGGACTACTAAAACTGTTATTAATTACTTACTAATTAATTGATTGAGGACTGTATAGATATACTAACACAGCTTTAAACCAACTAGAAATGTATATTATTCTGTAGTTAATTAATTATAATTACTGTAATTATTATAATTAATACTCGCATGTCTAGTAATTAGTTATTAATTAATTAGAGCTTTTTATATTCATTAATCATGTAACTCGGAAGGTTTAATGTAAATATGTAAAACAAGTCATTTCATGTCGCTATTTTTTGTTAATTAAATGTTATAGATTAAGATCTGGTGTCTAGGTAAGTATTCATATTATTTAAATTAAATATAGATGTTGTTGATACTGCGTTTTAACACGCTAGAAAAGTTTTATTTAATTATGAAGCTAAAATTTTATTATAATATTATACAAATCCCCTATTTTCCTCAAGAAGCGACTAAAAAAAGGTAGGTAGGTCTTTCACTCAGACCAAACCATCCCTGTCCCAAATTTCATCAAATTTTGCATATGTATTGTTATTAAGGTGTAATGCACTTATGTAATGTTTTCTTCGCTCATATACATGTGAATTATATGAAAGCATTATTTGAACGTAGTAGCGACGAAATTAAAGGATCAATTTTGAATGATAAAACCCAACAGCCGCATCAAAACCGGCGCAGCAATCGAACGCGAATACGAACAAGTCGCCGAGCGGGTTCGTCCGGCCGGCGCCGCGCTACGGCAACAAGTCCAACATGACGAGGAGCTCGAGTGTTGGAGTGCTGAACAACCAGGTATGGGTATCAGCTGTGTGGGAACATGCCTTACTTCCACCGTAAGGCAGATAATGGGGTCCTTTGTTCCTAGGGTCGGACTGAAGAGAGTTATCGCTTTCTTTGAAGGAAGTTCTTTTACGTGGTTCCAAGTAAAACTGGCTACTCTTGACGTAAGGACAAAGCGTTTTCCATGCTAGCTTATCCTCTCGGTATACGGCTTAAGATAACATTATTGAAAGGTATTCTTAGGGTTCCGAAGCCAATCGGTAAAAAAACTTACAGATTCGTCATGTCTGTTTGGCCATTTTTTTGGACTTGGTAATTATTCAAAATTTTCATTTCTAGTCTTTGTATTATTCTCAAACGATGGATTATTTCACTGTGTCTAAATACATAATATATGGATAAGGAAAGCAATATAATTGTATCCCACGATACATTTTATTTTAAATGAAATTCTTAGGTCTATGAGTTTGACATGATTTTGGTATAACAATCGTTATGTGAAGGAAATCCTGTAAAGTTATTTCTGGACCAAATTTTATACGTCAATCAAAACGTCCACAGAGCGACTCCGAGTCAGATCCTCAGCCCCCCCGCCAACAAAACAACCGTAACCAAGGGCTGATGCGACCGACCATATCGTCGGCCAACAAGGCAGCCGCTAACACAGCGAGGCGTCGAGGCCTCGCGAACAATTATGGCGCAGGTATTAATGCACACACAGTACTCTAACATGATAGAGGGGGAATATTTTGGCTTTGGCAGAAGATCGAATGGTCGTTGAATCTATTGGTCCAGTCAGTATTGGGCATTTTTGAAACGGCATTTTCCGTTCTTTGCGTTTGCGATAGGCATAAACTGAAGTTTTGATATGGTAATTATTTCTAATCTATGATTTTTTTTGGTGTTATGGCTTTATGCCAACCTATCTGGCTTGTAACCACCTAACTATACTTGATTTACAAGATGGCATTTGATGCAAAGTGGTGGTCGTCACTTGTCATTTTTCAGTCTGATTCGATACCAAAAGATGGATCGATAAAAATATTGTAAAATTATACACATAATATGAAGTCTCGTGAGAACTTTTTGTCTAAGAATCAGTCCCAGTGTGGGCATCGACAAGGGTCACTTGGCTAGCGCAAAGCAATACGGACAATTTCGTAACTATTTGATACGAAACCCTGCAGGATTATTATACATATGTTCAGATTTATTCAAAAGTTAATTATACCTAAATATGCATATACAAAATACATTCGTAGGGCCTTTGAAGCTTTGCCTTTTAGGTATAATTAATGGACTCGATTCCGATGTTTACTAGCAAGGAAATGTAGTAATTATCAGGGATGATTCACATCCTGAGTCAAGTTACTATCATCTATTTAGAAAGTGCCATCTTGTATTTCAAATTTGCCACAATATTTGCTATTTGTGTAACCATTTCAAACTGACTATGCCAATCGATACAGCCATTTGCCAAAGTCTAGACAGTTATATAATCTGCACATCCATTCATTAATAAATATTTCTTAATTAAATAGATGTATAATTAAATTAAACTTAAACAGTTCTAATATTTAGATGGCTTGCCATAACTCGTATTAATTTACACGATGTTACTGATACCTGATTGATTGATTTTCCATCTGTCTTGGAGAAGCTGGAATATGCTTCTGGCGTTCCTGTCAAAAGCAGTGGAGCTCTATATGCTGTAGTCGGACAGGCTGTTAAATTTTTTTTACCGATAATGATTTTGAACTTTGATATTTTTACGTGCTTAAAAAAAAAGCATGTTTTCATTTAGTTTTATGTTTGGAATATGTTCCAAACCCTCTCCTAATGGAAGAGGAGGCCTTATCTCAGCAGTGGGAAATGTACAGGCTGTTACTTTACTTTACTTCTTTTACTTTACTTTACATTTAGTTTTGTATTGTAATTACTTGAAAATTTTCCACGATTACGTTTCATGTACTAAACTATTGACTGACTATTTATGTCATAGACAATTTTATGGTTGATCGAAAAAAAATTGTGTATGACATGGAAGAAACGAATAAAAATGTTCACTTTAATTACACATAAATTCTTCCAATTTTATGTTACGTTGGTGATATCAAACCGACTTGGCCGGGATGTCCAAACGAGTCCCTCGCGAAGGAATCAGTGACAGTCGAACTAACCGCACGCGTAGCGCACGCGTCAGTAGTCCTTAACACGCACAGAATAGAGGCTGTTTCAGCTCGCTCCGAGTCGAGCTCCGAGGCAGAGGACACGCAGCGACCTCGCGCCGCCTCCGTCGACCGAGCGCCGCGACGCATCGGTGAGTTCGGTAAATAATCCCCCCCCCCCATTATGGGTCTTCCTCAAGGTCAATTCGTAAGGCTTATTTACCTTCATAACTATGCCCCCCCCCCAAACCCAATTATGGGACTCCCTCAAGGTCCTGAATTCGTAACCCCTATCATAGAAATTTACCTTCATAACTATGGTGGTACCATCCCAACGTCACGATTACTGACACCAGAGGATTAAAGTTAATTGTAGGTAAGTAAAAGATAGTTAGTGGTAATGGTGGTGTTGTGTCAGGTCGCAGCGGAAGCGAGCGCGACATATCGGCGAAGGCGCGCGAGGTGACGGCCCGTCTGACTTCCAACTCCAGGCCGCGCCCGAAGGAGTCGCCAGGGGATACCAACTGTATGTATATGTCAATAAGTCCTTCTTGGGGCAAGGTATCCGTTTCTATAGTAAAATTCCGCAGACATTTTTAACTTTGCCGTCTCGTAAATTTATATCGTTTATAAAAATACATTGGTAAAAAAGGCGTATTACTCGATACAAGATTTTGTAGATGATAAAAAAGCGTGCAATTAATACCTGTTGACTTCCAAGTAGGATATATTAATTTAAATAATTGTATTAACTAACATGACTGTACTTTTTTTTTAAATGTTGAAAAAGAGTAACTATTGAGTTTCTTGCCGGTTCTTCTCGGTAGAATCTACTTTCCGAACCGGTGGTAGCTTCACTTAATTGTTGTATGACGATTCAAAAGTGCTTGAAAAAGCCCACTTGAATAAAGTATATTTTGATTTTGATTTTTTTGATATAACTGTATGCTATATATTTCGCTGTACATGTCTGTCTCCAGGCTCCAGGCCCTCTGTGTGAATTTCGTTACGATTACATTAATAGACTTAGTCTTGATAGTGTTACAAATATATAGAATTGACACTTCGGAATGTAGATTCTACCGGAAAGAACCGACAAATAGCCGAAAAAGACGGCATTTATCAGTCCTAACACAATTGATAAATTAAAAAGCCTGGGATAATAGGAATATTATTTATTTATTTATGTACCAACAGAGTATACAGAAAATTATATAAATGAAAAATGTGTACAAAGGGATAAGTTATCTAACAATAGATCTCTTCCAGAAACCCTGAATCTAGTGGAGATTATTTGTAATACATATTAGTGATATCTTAACAAATTTGGGGCATCTTTTTTTTTAAATAAAGATGGCCCCAAATTAGTTACTCTTTTCCAACGATTCTTATGTAATTTTGTTCATATTTCGAATGTCACATAACTAAGGAAAATGGATGGAACTCCATTAACAATATTAAATGATACTATGTTATTGTTACATGCGTTTCAAACAAATTGACACATAATGTTACCATTGCTAGATAACCAATGACACGTGTTTGTAAACCCAGCTTCAGATAAACAGGAACATCAAATAATTAACAATATTTAATATGGTTTACAATATTTATTTTTACAGTTTTCTTTACAATCATCCATTATCTTCCGTATTTAAAGGCAGATTAACAATTCCCATGTCAAATGTAATAATATTCTATTTCTACTTTTATTTATAAAAATGTCAAACCAAAAAGTATTCATTACATTCATATAATTCTGTGACTGAATATAGCTCAACAGCTAGAAGTTATATAACATTTAATGATTATTTATAAATATTATAGTTAAAATAAGAGCAGAGATGGCCCAGTGGTTAGAACGCGTGCATCTTAACCGATGATTGCGGGTTCAAACCCAGGCAAGCAACGCTGATTCATGTGCTTAATTTGTCTTTATAATTCATCTCGTGCTCAACGGTGAAGGAAAACATCGTGAGGAAACCTGCATGTGACAAATTTCATACAAATTCTGCCACATGTGTATTCCACCAACCCGCATTGGAACAGCGTGGTGGAATATGTTCCAAACCTTCTCCTTAAAGGGAGAGGAGGCCTTTAGCCCAGCAGTGGGAATTTACAGGCTGTTACTTTACTTTTTTTTATAGTTAAAATACTTTATAGGCTTACATGTTTGTCCAACAGTATCCTCGTCCCAGCTGTGCTCGGCGCTGACGGAACAGCTTACGAGGACGGCCAGCAAAGTTGTGCAGCTGTATCGGTCGCTGCAGCGCGAGCCGGACTGCGCTGCTGATATAAGCGGTAACACATCTCATACCATACCATACCTTGAGGTCTCATTTTCAGGAAGTTTAATCACTACCATACTTAGTTATAAGCGGTAACACATCTCATACCATACCATACCCTGAGGTCTTATTTTCAGGAAGTTTAATCACTACCATACTTAGTTATAAGCGGTAACATATCTCATACCATACCATACCTTGAATTTGCACCATTTTTAGGAAGTTTAATCCACTTTGTGAGCCGGACAAAAGTGGTCACTACCATACTTAGTGAACATGATACCAATACCTTCTAGTCTTATTTCCAGAAAGTTTAATCCACTTTGTGAGCCGGACATAAGTGGTCACTACCATACTTAGGTAACACATTATACCCATACCTTCAAGTCTTATTTTCAGGAAGTTTAATACACTTTGTGAGCTGGACAAAAGTGGTCACTACCATTAATACACTTTGTGAGCTGAATGTAAGTGGTCACTACCATACTTAGTGAGCTGATGGCAAGTGATCACTACTAATAACATTGGTCAGTTGAGAAACAAATAATAAAATATTGGACAACATCACATACATTGCTCTTATCGCAATGTAAGTAGCTATAGCACTTGTGTTATGGAAATGAGAAGTAGTGACGGTCCTACAAATGCCCAAATCCAAGACAACATAGAAAACTAAGGATTTTTTTCTACATCGATTTGGCCGGGAATCGAACCCTCGGAGTATAAAACCGGTGTATACACTAGTCCACCACGGAGGTCGTCAATATTATCAGTACCTTACATTGCTAATGTGCTATCAACCTTGGGAACTAAGGTGTTAAGTCCCTAGTGCCTTTTCTTACACTGGTTCACTCATCTTTTATATGAGTGCAGCATATAAGTATGTAGGTGGTGCCCAATGGGGGGGCAAACTTTGATGCTGGGCCGGGATGCTATTATGATGCATATGTGATAATGTGAGGAGACTATAGCAAACATTTTAGTTGAGTTAATTATTTACATTTTAAATAAACATTTAGAATTTTAGGGAAATTCAAAGTGAACATTAAATTTCCTTAAAATTGGACTGAGTCCTGTCTTGACATAATTTCATGTCCATTCTAACAGTGGCTTAGCTACATAAGTAACAATGGCAGCTTTAATGGCCTAAGGCTTCCCCCCATTTCAGAATAGATATGGAGTTATTCCTACACCGGTAGCTACCCATATGGATAGAAAAGATTAGCTTCATAAGTGGCATTGGCAGCTTATTGGGCTAAGGTCTCCACCCATTTCAGAATAGATATTGACTTATTCCTACACGTAGATGGTAGATACCCATTTAAATGGAGAAGGGATTATGAATTAATATTGACTTACAATATTCTTGAATTCTAGGTCTAGAAGCAGCGATCCTCGAGACACAAAAAGTCCTCCGGAGTGCAGTGACCGTGCAGAACGGTTCAGAGGGCGACTGCGCGCTCGCCGTCGACTCTGCCCGACAGAGGCTCGACCATCTCGTGGCCAAAGGTACGAAATGGTTTACCTTATCAAACACTTCAACAACAACAACAGCCTGTAAATTCCCACTGCTGGGCTAAAGGCTTCCTCTCTCTTTGAGGAGAAGGTTTGGAACATATTCCACCACGCATTGTAAAGCAATTAATACATCGCATTTATGAACACAGTCTTATCGGCGAATACTTAATGTTGGTAGTATTTAATAGGGCCTTGAAATAAAAGTTTACATGTATAGTACGACACAACTTAGATGTAGCATCGGAAAATGCAATGAAACCGATTACTGCCGATTCACACAACCAACAAAAACAGCTCCCTATCGCGCCATTCGACGCTATTCGTCGCTATAGATTCTCGCGTCAGTTCAACCACGCCGAAATTAAGTATCAAATTGACGAATATATTAGGTCATACGATATTACAAGTTAATACGTTTGTGTAAAGATCACATTCACATAAGAAATAAATATTGATTAATTTGGGATAGCGTACTTAATTCGGATGTGATCGGTTTTACAAAATTTTGCCTACGCTACATCTAAGTTTTATTTAATATATATATGAGACAACATCACATACATTACTCTGATCCCAATGTAAGTAGCTGAAGCACTTGTGTTATGGAAAATCAGAAGTAGCGACGGTACCACAAACACCCAGACCCAAGACAACATAGAAAACTAATGGTAATCTACATCGACTCGGCCGGGAATCGAACCCGGGACCTCAGAGTGGCGTACCCATGAAAACCGGTGTACACACCACTCGACCATGGAGGTCGTCAAATATATGAGATGCATATTTGCAATAATGCAAATATGCATCTCATTTATGACCAGAGTCTTATCGGCGAATACTTAATGTTGGTAGTATTTAATAGGGCTTCGAAATTAAAGTTTACACGTATAGTACGGCACAACTTAGATGTAGCATCGGAAAATGCAATGAAACCGAATACTGTCGATTCACACAACCAATAAAAACAGCTCCCTATCGCGCCATACGACGCTATTCGTCGCTATAGATTCTCGCGTCATTTCAACCATGCGACGTGAATATATTAGGTCATATGATATTACAAGTTTTTACGTTTGTGTAAAGATCATATTCACGTAAGAAATAAATATGGATAATTTAAGATAGCGTACTGAATTCGGATGTAATCGGTTTTACGAACTTTGCCGACGCTACATCTTAGTTGTGTCGTACTATAAAATAATTTATGTTTCAGAATCGACAGCAGCCGGTAACCCGGCGATGTCTCTGATCGAGCAGTACTCCGATATCCTACTGAATATGATGCAGAGTAAGATGGTCAATCAGTTCTCTCAGAGCCCCCAGAGCCTGCCCCCCACGCCCCGGGATCAAGACAGCTAGTGATATAAGTGACCGCTTGTGTTAGTTATGTGAGAACCGTGCATATTCGAAATGCAATATGCGAAGCGTTTAATACTATTATGTGTGTTTTGGAAATTAAACTGTTAACTAGCATTCAGATTTTGTCGGTTAATAATCATGGACGATATGTGTTATTAATTCTTAATGATGGAATGTCATGAGAATTTGATGTTTAAGTGCAGTGTTGCCAGTTTCGATAATAATGTTCTTGTGTATAGGCTTTTTTTTTTTAATTGTAAATTGAGAAACCGTCTCGTAACTAACTCGTTTTTTTTTTTTAATCTGTTATAATGTGATGTTTTTGGAATTTAAAATGTAAGATTATGGCTTTGATTAATATTTCTTTTTTTTTATTTGAGGGAGAATTATTTGTTTTTTTTTCATATTCAAAGACCCAAGTTTATATAAAATATCATATGTTGTTTTATCGCGTAATTATGCGAAATTAATACTTCATAATTAATATTGTAATCAATAAATTCAGTATTACTCAAAATAATACATATAATATTGTATTTATTACTAATTGTGGAATAATTAACTTGTGATGGTTACTCTCCCATAAACCTCAATTTATTGAACCAGTCGAGTAGCATTTATTTTCTTTTTGAATGTACATTCCAGTCTTGGTGTATGTTTGGGATGTCACGAAAATGATAAAATTTTGATGTTAATAACAGTGAACTAATAAGAAAGTGACCGATTTGTTTTAAAAACTTTAAATTTGACTTTGTGATCATGCCTCGTTTGAACATTTTTTAATCTTTTTATTTATTAAAAAACAAACAAAATATATGATGTTAATTTTTTCTTTCTTTAACGCGTTATTGGCAGAGATATTTGAATCCGGCAAAAAAAGGTCGTTTTTAAATAATATGTGACAAAACGACGAATATCTGTCTGAAGTCAATATAGTATTTTTCTTTATCAAATTCTACGTAATCATTGCAATTTGTCGCCGGTTTGACCTTGAGAATTTTTATTTTCAATATTGAACCTTATTTCTTAAACCTCAAGGTGTCATTAAGCAAATTTATTTGTGAAATATAATTATAAAAAGAATACATCAATGGCGTGAGTTTTACAGAATTGAGCTGAAATTAAAAGTGATTATACATAAATAATTCAAAAGGATCATGATACATAATGTATGTGTGTATGTTACCACTTATGACCTAAATTAAGAACTACGAGTGATATTGTCAAGTTGAGAAGGAATCCTCAGTGTTGCCAGTGATATGATTATTTTACCTAAATGTGTAATGTTTCGGCTAATGAATGTGTCACAGACAATAACAACAGCCTGATAAAAACCCACTGCTGGGCTAAGGACTTCTTCTAAAAGGGAGAGGAGGTATACAGAATGTTACGCGATGTATATTAATGTATAATCTGTTTAATTTCAGTTCGAATTTCGAACGTTACAGTAGAACACGAGAATAACGTCCACGAGTCAAATGTATTTTTAGTATTAAGATCCCGTTGCGTCACAATTTTCATGACTATTGTATAACTTACACGTAAGATATCTCTCGGTCAGTGCCTCTCTTTCCACCGAATATATAAGGTCTGTCAAATTCACAAACGTCAGTCTGACATATGTCAAATTCATAGACGTCAATTTGACAGTTGTCAAAGTAAATGTGATGTCTGTTTCGCCGATGTTATGTTATCTGTTTTAGGTAGATTGATTGGTGACGTTTTTCAAATCTAAACACCGAATACTTTCCCTGCGTGTTACTTTCACATAACGTTGTAATTTGCCAAATACGTCTTACAAACAAGATATGTGAATTCTATAAAAAAAAAAAACAATAAATAAATGCGTTCTTTTATTTTGACAGTGAATTTGACAGATGCAAGAAAGAGACAGCATGAGAGATTTTTGTTACGTAGTTTGATTATGTCGTTATCGTATTTAAGAGAATGTTACATCTTCAATCGAATCACAAGAGCTTATTTTAAATAAATAGAATATTCGCTTGTCCGTCCGTCTGTGCAAGATGTGACGAGGTCGTACGAGATGATTTGGTTGGATTAATTTTGCATTATGCGGAACTAGTAAGATTTTATTTTCTATTTAGCTCAGTTAATACTTATTAGTAGTTATTTTTTTGTGGCAACACTTTGAATAGTAATTGTTTGTATTGTCTATGAGTCCTTTTAACTTTCGGTAGATAAACTGCCAGCGTTTTCTTAAATTCTTTTTTTTTTTTTTTTGATACTATGTTTAAATAAATATCTTTTCTTCTGTCATAGTTATGTGATTGGAATTTTATATATTGTAGTTTTGTATTTTAATTAGAGAGGGTTGTGTTCCCGCGTTATGCAGAATTAATTTAACCACCTAGGTATCCTGACTTCATCGTAGTCCGTACTTTGGGAACTGTCAATTGTAAGATTAAAATAGTATTAAGCTGTCTTACGGAAGTTTCGATAACTTCAGTGTTTACAACACATGTTGGTGACAAAAGCAAAGATTGTTTAATGTGTTTTTTTAATTGATTCAGTGAATACGAGTCTTTATATTTTAAAAATATTCTATTTATAGTCTATTCCAATCAAAGGGGTCAGTAATGACGAATAAAAAGCTTTGACCTTGAATTGATGCTATTTCATTGATCGTTCACTATGGTATAGTACAACACAATTAAGATGTGTCATCGGCAAAATTCGTATTGTATCGCTGTCCTAAATTATCAATATTTATTTCTTATGTGAATATGATCTTTACACAAACCTAATAACTTGTAATATCATATGACATAATATATTCATCAATTTGACACGTGACATATACATGCACTAGCTTTCGCGAGTTGAACTGACGCGAGAACCTATAGCGACGAATAGCGTCGAATGGTGCGATAGGGAGCTGTTTCTATTGATTGTGTGAATCGGAAGTAATCGGTTTTATTAAATGTTGCCAATGCTACATATAAGTTGTGTCGTACTATACTGTATTATAAGTAAGGTTGCAATGAATAATATTGAAGATATGTCAGTAAATTTCATGGAATATGTAACTACTTGAAAATGGTATAGTCTATAAGTGAAATGAAGCGATTTGTAATAAATAGATTTAAGTTACAATTTGATGTTCTAATTTGAACTCTATTGCTATGTGAAATAGTTGTGAGTTTTGTGTATATGTTAATAATATATTGACAGTTCTCATCGTCGATTCTCTTGTAATAAATTGTAGTTGAAGTCTGTGGATAAGTTAGTGTTGTAGATATTATATATTTTTTATTATTATTTAATGTTCAAAATTGTAATGCCATTTACGAAAAAGACTAATGTTATAAAATATAAATAATATGTACATGATATTACACAATAATTATTGATGGACCTTTTTGTTTTTTTTTTTTTTATTTTCTTTTTTTTATTATTTGTATATATATAATATGCACTAACATTTATGGCTTTTTATCTAATATAAATGTTAAGTTTAGATATACTACTAATTTTTAATATGTATATTGATCATGTGTATTTTTTTTAATATTTTTGCAACTAACAAGGCAAAGGTGTGCTTTCATTTGGAATTGATGATGTTTAACAAGGATTTGCGTATATTGTATGTTTCTATATATTATGTAAACGGTTATTTGTTACAGATAATATCGTTTATTTATATATATTAAAATTAATTTCGCTTAAATACTTTTTTGAATAATTGAAAACGTATTTATGGGCGACGATTAATTTATAATATAATTACATCTGTTTAATTAAGCAATGTGACTACAAAAAGAGGCTATGGCGCCGGTGTTGCTGTAGCTTTACAAATACGTTGCTTTTGTTGAGTATTCTTACAGAGAGATTGCTTTTTAGTATTATTCATTAAGCAGCGACCACATCTGTGACACCGACAAAATAATTCCTTTTTATAGATATTTCATGTCCTGACACAGATGTAGCCGCATCTATGGAAAATCACTGATATATTCGATGTGCTTAGTTGCGATTGTAAAATAATTTCACCAAAAGCAACATTGAAGGAATAAAATGTAATACTCTGGCCACATCTTACTTATGTAATTGGGTAATCGCACAGATGTAACTCTTGCTTAAAGAAATAACCTAATTGAACTGTTATTATTTGATTAACGAACAAGAATTGATAAGGGATTTGAAATAATGAATGGAATTCACATTAATAGTATCTATATATTTATTTACTGCACATTGCTTTGTATATAAGCTTATATGTTTACACTAACACTTGGTTAATTACAATATATATTATTATCGCTCAACAAACTCTAACATACATATATATTATATAATCCTATTTTATATGTACGGATTGTACAACTGCTTAAATGTTTTACTTTTAAATAAATTGTTAATGGGAGGGTGATAGTTCGATGACCTATAGAATATTTTCTTCCATAACATATTTTTTTTGGAAAAGACAAAGCACCATACAGCCATTAATTATTAGACGTAATTAGTCTATTTGATGAAATTAATTATCGTATAAGTTAAAAAATCTAAATTTTTTATTATCGTGGAATTTTAAGGATTGATATGGATCTTCATATATAATTTTAAATATTCTCGATATTTTTGACAAATCATTTATTACCTGTTTCAAATTTTTGCTATTTCGTTACAGTTGGCGCCAAAAATAAAAAAATTTAAAAACCCGATTATTTTGCATAAATACATTTATAAAAATAATCTGAGTGATAATAATTTAAATTGTATATTTATATCAAATATATTTACTAAAACTATATAATAATCGTTCAAATTTATGAGCCTGCATATATTTATGTCATCCGCCATTTTGTCGCTACAATGGCGGGAAATAATTTGATTATTTTGTTGTCATTTCAAATAGTATTTTTGATATAATTATGGGATTATTTAATAGGTCGACATATTTTTTTATAACTTTATTTCTTATTTATTTATTGTTATAATATATCAAAACTATGATATTGTTTGATTACGATTTTGAAATGACATTTGTGTAACACTGTTTCAATATAGATAATTAAATGAATTTTATTTAAATATTATTCTATTCTACAAGCGTTTTAAATCAATTTTGAAATATATAACACAGATAAATAAATATGATTACATTTTTAACATCAATTATTTTTATGCTGTATTTTAGTAATAAATAAAGTGTACGTAAATCATAAGAGTTGAAACGAAATCATATTCGTTTAGTCGCAGGCTGGGCGACTATCAACTCTTGTAATAGATATAATATACGTTATGCCAATCTATATCTTATATTAATATAAGATAAAGACGTTTTTGTTCACACATTGATAGCCCACATCATAGTTGCTCACGAAACTTGTATGAAATTTTCTGGTCAAGTGAAATTAATAATATAAATCTTAAAGGCTTGTAATGCAGTAGTATTGTTGAATTAATCAATGAGAGATTTAACAATATCCGATCTTACGTTTTGTTATTATATATTTAAGTTTGTAATAATTAATAAATCTTTGCTATAGCTTTATTGGGTTCCATATCTAACTCCTAATATCGCACTACAAAATAGCTAACTTGTCAACGTTATTTTGTAAGTGTGCGTAACGGTTACGTCTGATTCTTCAAGGTCACACGTATTTACTTGTTGCGTCTACTTTTTTTTCTCGCTGGAAAAACGCGTTACGCGCTTCCGCCACGTGATGTTAAAGGGGGGGGGGGGGTAGTCCCCGGAGCCCTGGACGCCGAGTGCACCCAGGTACGCCGGGTTTACCCACTAGAAAACCAGCGGTACCCTCTCCGTCTTTCGGCGGGCGCCACGGGACGCTTACGCATGCTACCGTGACGATGTATACATCTACTTAGTGAACAGTTGGTTTTAAATTTTCTACCCGTTCTGAGTTTTGATCTCGTCAATCCAAACATAAATAATCAAACCGAAGTATAAATTATATTCAGAGTTCTTTACGACTATATTGAAACAGTGTTAAAATGTTTTTGTATCAACTATTTAATGGCATTAGTTGTAGGTGACGTAGTTTTCTAATAACTCAATTTATTTAACCTACTAAGAGAAGGGCTCGTTTCGTCTAAACGGCGTGTACAGATTAGTGTAAGATAACATTTTTGATAAAAATTAAAACATCGAGAAAATACATTTGTTGTTTTATTACATTCTGCTGATGACTAATTGACGCGTCAATTTGCTGCCAAATGTTGATTTGGCTTTTCTTCTGTTATTTTTGGAATTTATACTAATATTCTACTTGGTGGTAGGGCTTTGTGCATGCCCCTCTGGGTAGGTACCACCCACTCATCAGTTATTCGACTAATAACAGTACCTCAGTATTGTTGTGATCCGGTTTGAAGGGTGAGTGAGCCAGTGTAACTACAGGCACAAGGGACATAACATCTTAGTTCCCAAGGTTGGTGGCACATTGACGATATAAGGAACAGTTAATATTTCTTACAGCGTCATTGTCTATGGGTGATGGTGACCACTTACCATCAGGTGGCCCATATGCTGGTCCGCCAAACTATACCATAAAAAAAAACATAAATGCGAAAGTAATTCTGTCTGTCTGTTTCGTTTTCACGTCAGAACTACTGGATCGTTTTAAATGAAATTTGGTACACAAATCGAGAGCCTGAGAAAGGACAAAGGCTTATTTTTTGGAATCAAAGAGGTAAGACCTCTTCGTATACCAATCATCAACGTAATATTTCAAGTTAATTTTGTAAATATATTCATATTCTACCTGAGAAAAGCTGTGGGTAACAGCTAGTAGAGTTTATATAAGAAATTGCGACTCGAGTGAAAACGCTTGGTAAAAAAACAACCCAGTTAATTGAAATTATTTAACCTCTAATCAGGGAGGAAAAAAACAAAAAATCAGTTTTTCATAGATTAAGTATATGTTCTTGGGTCATGATTCTGACGTTGATATTTGAAATTTGAAAGCTATATCTATACATATAATAAAATTGGAGTATTTGTTTGTAATATTAAAATAGCCCTTTTTTACACAAGGCATATGTATGTTAGACGGTACGGACGGTTTTACAATTTTTGTCTGTCTGTCTGTTTGTTCCGGCTAATCTCTGGAACGGCTGGACCGATTTTGACAGTACTTTCACTGGCCGATAACTGATATAATAAGGAGTAGCTTAGGCTACAATATTATTTTATTTTTTTTTATTAAATTCAAATGCGTACAAGGTCGCGGGCACAGCTTGAATACCATTAAAATAATTCTGTATTTTTATCTAAGATTATTTTTGTGTTAATAATACGACCTAAAGGTAAATAGTTCCCTGTGCCCGATTAAGGGTTGAGCAATTTTCTCCAAAGAATATATTTATTGGGTGATTACGTTTTCATAATCTCAGCTGTCTTTTCGTGCCGAATGCTATTTCGATACGACAACCTCGTTAGAATCCCTGTTCTAAGCAGAAAATCGATGATAGGACGTCTTACTTCTCGCTGTACAGGAGCTGATGGCACTTCTGAAGAAGAAGAAGAAATGTACATATAAATATATAAAAGAAAAATAAGAGATATTTCGCTTAAGAGCCGAGATGGGCCAGTGGTTAGAATGCGCACATATGAACCAATATTTGAGGTTGTAAGCCCAGGCAAGTTCAACAGATTTCTTTGTGCTTAATTTGTGTTCATTATTCATCTCGTGCTCAGCGGTGAATGAAAATATCGTAATTATAGGGCGTGTGTCTAATTTCAACGCAATTCTGCTACATTTGAATCCGCCAACCCGCATTGGAGCAGCGTGGTGAAGTATACTTCTAACCTTCTCCTCAAACGGCAAGATCTTAGCCCAGTGGGAAATTTACAACTGATATGATGGAGAATGTTTGCAGAGCTAGTGATGTGAAATTCGCAGTTTTCAATCGTGAATTCTTGGGCCAGTGTCATCCCCATACGTTTTTTTGGGAATTGCTGTTTTTTTGAACAATAAAGAAATAAGAATAAGGTGTTTTTTTAATTTTTTTTTTAATAACAATAATAATTTATTTATTCAAAACACATCACAATTGTACAGACATTGACATCTGATCACAATGCATAAAAGTAAAAGGTATATGCAAATATAATCTACTGTCCCTGAGCTAGGTATAAACCTGTATTTCAGGCGACAGTACTCTCCTGTTACAAAGGATTCATTTAACCAAGTTAACAAAAGTGAAATAGCGAAAAAAAAGTCTACACAATATACCTAGTATATGCCAAGCGTATCGTTAGCTTTAACTTAGAATATAACTAGTAACTAGTATAGTAAAATAAAATTAGTAGTAGGTATGTGTAAAATTTAGATATTAATAGAAAGCGAATGAAAGTTAAAAGTAATATCAAAGCGTTGATTTGCACATTTTACGTATGTTAAGGTACCTAATACAATAATAAAATGTTATGACATTAACTCAAGACTATTGGAAATACACACTAAAGTATGCATTAAGTATCTACTTAGAAAGTCGCGTAGCTTAATAAATTGTGCTTTATTGCGATAATAAAATTGTTTTAATGGCTTAACTTTTCTGTTTTGTTTATAATTTTGAAATTATAAGTACACCTATGTGTATTATTACCTAAGTAAGCAGTAAGTTACCGAAGTAAGAGTAAGCAAAAAAAAGTAACTCACTTATTTCTTGTAAGGGTTTTGTTGATGTTTGAGGTCCGAACTCGTAGAGAATTTGGAGATCGGCGTGGTTGCCGAAACGGAATCCAAATCCTACGCGGTGATCGTTACCTGAATAAAGACAAAATACTTTCTTTTTAAATTGCTCGTCAGCGCCTTGTATTTTTAGATAGCAAAACGGTTTCAAAATAACCATTTTATCTTGAGAATATGTGTGGAAATTATAATAAAAAAACGCATTCATAACGAAAAAAATCAAATTAATTTAATTTAATTAACGAATTTAAGTCTTTAATAGAAATGTAATATGTTATTAGATTCAGGACCGGTCGCTAGAAACTTGGGGTGCCTGTTTTTTATTAAATCTTTTATATCAAATGGAGAATTTTATTCGAATTGGCAACATTTTTTAATAATCTTGTGAAGTTTCAATCAAGTACTTTATTGACTTAAATAATACACGAAACTTTATTTCGAATGTACGAAAAATTATATTTACATTAATACACAAAATAGACCGAAAATAGGCTCTCAGATCGCGCCTCAATTTGTTATTAACTTGAAAATTATCGCCGATAAAAATATATTTATCGATTCAATCAGTATAGGTGTACCTTTAAATATCCTCGGAGCAAATCCATAGTACGCGGTGAACCCCATCGCTACATCCTCAGGCACGATGAAGAAAAAGCAGCTCGTTTGGGAGCCTGTAATTCAAAAGCGATAATTTAGTATTATACTTATTATTATTTAGTTTCCATATACACTGCGCCTGATATTTTTTATTAACACGTTAAATGTGGAGCGAGTCTAATACACCTCGTAGTCACTTGCGGTGCGGCTAAGAAAAACATAGGTTTCTCTGTTGTACAGAGGCTGTAACAACTATTTGATGTATTTAAGAAAAGTGATAAATATATTTATATGATGCCTATCGAAAATATAATGCTATGGTGTATCTTATACGGAGTCTCTTTGAAAATACACCGCCCTTTAGAAATAAAATTCGATGAAATCACATCAACTGATAGGTACCTACATCAAAGAGGTCTTAAGCGTTAGACATATCATATCTTACATTTTACTTCTAAAGTAACAGCCGATAAAGTTTCGTTTACGTTCAAAATGCAATTTTTTCGCAAACCTAATGTATATATTATTATTTCTTTAGTTTTTATTTTATGTTCAAACGTCTACAAAACAAAATGACAATCAAAAAATTACACATAATTACATTTCTCATTAAGACACGACATGCGTTTAATAAGTACCAATTAGCGTCTCGTTCCTGACAGCAGCATACAATTTATTTATTTATTATTAGTTTGGGTTTTGTTATTTAATCTATTGAAATATTTTATAGCGACTTCAAAAAAAAGGAGTGTTCTCAATTCGACGAGTATTTTTTCTTTTTTTTTTTATGTTTGTTCGCCGCTTGCTTCGCCATTTATGAACCGATTTTGATGATTTAAAAAAAAAAAGTCATTACGCTATAGAATGAATTATTAAAAAAGAATTCATTCTATATTGCACACCACAAACAAAAAAAAAAGAATGTAAGACAAAATTAATAAAATACAAAAAAAAAAAAAATTAAAAAAAAAAACAAAACAAAAGAAGTACATTAAGAGTGTTGTACAACGGGCGGACTTATGGCTTTTTAGCCGTCTCTTCCAGACAACCCAGTCAAAGGGAGAGAGAGCGGTGCAGTCATTAACTTACATACAAATAGTTACACACTAATACTTGTACTTCGTACATATATAAATATTATGTATAAATAATATATATCTCTATCATACACTAATACATACTTAAGACTGAAGGTGAAATGATATAAATACATAAAAAATCATAATAAATGTTGTATAAAATAATTAATTAAAGTCGTCTGAATTATTGTTTAGGTAATAGTTTTTAACGGCTATTTTAAAAACTGACATTGATGGAGCCTTTGTTATGTTTACTGGAAGGGCATTCCATAACCTTATGGCTATAGATTGGTCAGTATCATAAATTATTCAAATTATCGACCAATGACGTCGCTTCAATTGGCTATCAAATGTTGTTTTGGCTTTTCTCTTTTGATTGGACAAGGCTGTAAGGTTTTATGTTTAGCGATTTTCTCCCTTACATAACACTATGTGAGAGATATAAACACAATATCATATTCATAGTCAGCGAACCATAACAATCATTAATCTTGGCCCGCTAAGAACAATATTGTTCTGAGTTTAATATACTTAGATGTATAATTATGAATAGCTGAGATGGCCCAGTGGTTAGAACACGTGCATCTTAACCGATGATTGCGGGTTCAAACCCAGACAAGCACTCGTCTTATTCATCTCGTGCTCGGCGGTGAAGGAAAACATCGTGAGGAAACCTGCATGTGACAAATTTCATAGAAATTCTGCCACATATGCATTCCACTAACCCGCATTGGAACAGCGTGGTGGAATATGTTTCAAGCCCTCTAACGAAAGAGGTGGCCTTATCCCAGCAGTGGGAAATTTACAGGCTGTTACTTTACTTTTACTTTATATAATTATGAACTCGATTTCATTACAGAAGGAAGACATTCAAGACAGACTAAAGAATTATTCGTCAAGAGGGTATTTGTAAACTCCTAAAGGCAAATTCAAACTCAAATTTCTTTATTCAATATAGAAGTATTACACTTTCTTATTGATGGTCAATTGAAACAGTACTACCGTTTCGGAAAAGAAACTCAGCGGGATTTTTTTTGTCTCATATATTATATAAATAATTTCATATGAAATGAAATAGCCGGGAGACGATCGTTGCATTCCCAAGGTGTGCTATCGATCATAAACTCATTAATTGTATAATAACATTTTACACACAAGCGTTCCGTAGGCATATTTGGTTTACATTGATTTCCATGCAAAGGCCTGTTTTCTATTTTTATTATCTTTACATAGTATGAAAAAAGTCGCTTACCGCTGTCTGTCCCTATGTACGCTTAAATCTTTAAAACTACGCAACTGATTTTGATGCGGTTTTTTAATAGAAAGAGTGATTCGAGAGGAAGGTTTTTGTATATGATACATAGACAACATAGTTAAGTAACACTGATAATTAAAAAATTTCTAATGTGATTTTGTAAATAAACAAATTCTGTAGTATATTATTCCATCAACCCGCATTGGAACAGCGTGGTGGAATATGTTCCAAACCTTCTCCTCAAAGGGAGAGGAGGCCTTTGACCCAGCAGTGGGAATTTACTGGCTGTTGTTGTTGTTGTAGTATATTTAGTATCAGTATTGTACCCGTGCGAAGCCGGGGCGGGTGGCTAGTTAATTATAATTAAGTCCCGATGCAAACAGATAAAAAAACCGGCTCTCACCGTATGGGCATATTATGCGGAGGAATGAGAACCATATCGTAGGGAAGGTGTTGAGCATGGATGTTGATGTATAGGGGGACGACACCCCCCCTCAAGAAATATTGTTAAGAAACGTCCAAGATTGGGGATGCGAATGTAACCTAGATTAAGATGAGAAACCTACCATCAATAACTATTAGTATTACTATTCTTTGTTGGTTGGGCTTCATGCAAGCCCCTCTGGGTAGGTAACACTCACTCATCAAATATTTTTCCGCTAAACAACAGTACTCAGTATTGTTGTGTTCCAGTTTGAAGGGTGAGTGAGCCAGTGTAACAGGTACAAGGGACATAACATCTTAGTTTCCAAGGTTGGTGGCGTATTGACGATGTAAGGAATGGTTAATATTTCTAACAGCGACCATGTATATGGGCGGTGGTGACCACTTACCATCATATCTAATATTTTAAATAAATAAAAAGTTTATTTGTCTCCGTATACTGTTAACTGTCCGTATGTCATTTTATATATCAATAAAACGAGAAAGCATGACAAAATAACAAACATACTTTCACATTTATATTGCTATCTAGTTGGCTAACGCGGCTTTGTTCATTATTTAGAAGGTATTCATTAGGACTTAGGCATATAAACGTTGCCTATGTGAGTCCTTTTACTGCTATGAGAAGGTAGTAGGTATTTTATTTTATCTTATTTTCATTGGGACACCCAACGCTAGATACAATATCACATACAAAAAAGGAATTACATTTCAAAATTATCAAGGTAAATTAAAGTAAATTAAGGTAAATTCAAGGGGGAAATACTGCTAGCATTCTTGCCACTATTCCACGCAAGATTATGACCTGATCATGATGTATAACAACGATAATCTCGATGTAATGGAATACTTAGTTGCGTTTTCCAAATCAGATATAAAATAAATGGCTCATACTACGGGAATTAATGTGAGGAACGTTTATAAAGGCAGATGAAGTCCTTGGACTTCAAGCTTGCTGTAAACCAAATTAAATCAGAATAAGCTCACTGGCTTCTTGAAAGAGCAACTGATAGACAGACACACAGAACTACTTTCTCATTTATAATATTAGTATGGATTATTTATGAATAAACTTCATAAAATTCAACGTTTAATAAAGTAAACAGCATTTGTAAAGCAATTAAATCTATACTTAATAATGTATTGAGTCGAGATGGCCCAGTGGTTAGAATGCGTGCATTTTAACCGATGATTGCGGATTTAAACCCAGGCAAGCACCGCTGATTCATGTGCTTAATTTGTCTTTATAATTCAAAAAATGAAGAAAAACATCGTAAGGAATCTGTACGTGACAAATTTCATAGAAATTCTGCCACATGTGTATTCCACCAACCCGCATTGGAACAGCGTGGTGGAATATGTTCCAAACCTTCTCCTCAAAGGGAGAGGCGGCCTTTAGCCCAGCAGTGGGAATTTACAGGCTGTTGTTGTTGTAATATGTATTATAAATGTGAATGTGATTCTGTCTGTCTGTCTGTTACTCTTTCGCTACTAAACCAATGAATCGAATTTGATGAAATTTGCTATGAAGCAAATTTCATCAGGAGCGAAGCCGCTGTCGATAACTAGTTTGCAATGTCGCAAAGTGAAACGAATATTAATGTACTTAGTGTTTACCTACTGTTTAAAATTTAAGCGGCCGTAAATGTTAACATTTACTGTACACAATTTTTGCTTTGTGTAATCGTCGGTAAGGCAACGTGAGGCAGCCTTGACACCCTAACATGCACACATAAGCGACTCGCAATTGTGTGTTTTTAAATTTCGGTCAAATCTTTGCGTAATAAGAAAAGGATACGGAAAATATTAAAAAAAAAAGATTTTTTTTAATTTTGAACATGAAAAGAATGTTAAACATTTGAGACTTTAATTTCATCTAAGCTAATGTAAGTTATCAATGAACAATATATTTTGATTATTTATGAGAAAAAAAATATTAATTTGCTTGTTTTGAATATGCTAAAACTTGTACCGTGTGTAAATTCCTCACACACACAATATACACACACTTTTTTTCTCAATAGTAACACACATTAAAATGCCAGTCAAATCTTTTGCCTATTTCTATATATTGTTTAGAAATTGATCACAATATTAGTGAAGTTCTCCTGACAATTCGACCTGTTTTGTTAAATTATTAGTCTACAAACCAATGATGTTCTAGTAAACAGATATGTTATTAACGCGCAAAAAGTGAAGACTAGAAAACGTCCTAATTTGGATGTTTACCTTTAGTCGTTTTCATCATAATTATGCCAGTAATACGTTATAATACATCATAATTACGTAGTAATACGTTTTGCGTAATTAAAACATCTAGTTATCCCTTTTACTTATTGTTTTTATCAAGCTATCCTTTTTACTTGTAACGAAATGTAAAATAAAAGGTCCCCGGCGCGGCACACTTTTTTCTGTTGTTTAGTATGGGTATGACATATCTGTTTATTAGAATATCATTGCTACAAACGATTATTGAGTTAGTGATCTCGTCATCTTTGTCACTTGTTTGCATTTAAGATCGTAGATTCAACAACTGTACGTGCCAACTAGAGTAAGTATTTATCTATTATATCTAAATTTGTATTAAAAATAAATTAAAATATATTTTAATTACAAAATTCTAGTTACACTTTTGACTGACAACATTTTATCTCTGATGAACTTGAGAAGAATTTGTGAAAGAAACTTAGATACTTATTATTTAATAAAAAGTTAATATACTAAGTAAAATTTAATTAAGATTGATTAATGTTTAATGTCTATTTAAATTCTGTATTAAATGAATAGCGACATGATCACATATATACTTAATTAAACATAACACATTTGAATACTCACATTTAAAAATCAAAATCACAACACAGATAATCAAAAATGTCATTTTGACATTTAATTGTTTTCGCTGTCAAATGCAAATAACCGTTTAAATATTATCGGTCTGACGGTTATGGGGGCCGAATATGGAATGATGTGAGAATAATTCTTAGGTTTTTCGAATTACCTAGGAAATATTCCCACAGTAATTAGGATTAATCAACGCATAATGTGCCATGAACAAAAAGTTTTTTTTTGTTTTAAAAGTCATTGTCATCGCGTATAAATTGTAGTTCTTACTTAAGCATTAAGGAAACATAAATTTAATTTTAATAATTAATATTCTATCACTTGCCAATTAATAAAACTGATTGATTAATTTATTTCCTTAATTTTGTCTTTGAAGAGTCAAATGAAAATGCGCGTATAGGAATGCATTTTTCTTTTTTTTTGGCTTTATTTGTGCCAAAAACGCACAGATTATTTCGCTAATGTCACGAGCGATGTATATTTTGCCAATGTATGGTAAATATTACAGGCTATTATTATTTTTTAAGGCTTAACAGACGGATACTATTGCGTTAGTACTACTGAACTTTGCCGGTTCTTCTCAGTAGAACCTACATTGGGAACCGGTGGTAGCTTCACTGAATTGTTAAATGACGATTCAAACACGAAAAGTGCTGGTAAAAGCCCACTTGAATAAAGTTCATTTTGATTTTGATTTTGGATTGGAAACCCGTAACCTAAAACAACACAATAACAAAAAAATACATTAAAAAAACTTCTATTAAAATACATAAGTACAATCAAAAGGAAATTTACAGCTTCATCTCGATATATATACATAGAAATTTGAAAATAGACTAAACACAAATAATAACAAACATTCAATATTAATAGGACGATATAAGTATGTATTACTTTCCTTCATTTTCATAAACCCATATGTACCACTGTGGTATTCTTGATTCAGTATTACAATTGAGAATTTTTCCAAATATTTTTTTTCGAAATAAAACTAGCTATAACGGATTTGAATCGCGTATATTAATTATTTTTAACATCCCGACGTTTCGAGCACTTTACAGCGTTCGTGGTCACGGGTAGATAAGATAAAATTTAAGACAACATATTTTTTTTTTCATTAACCACAAGACCAGCTATGTTATGGAGCACGGAAACGGTAACCTTCATAAAAAATATATACAATTTAGTTTTTGCATAGTGCTATATTTAAAGAGTAGCTAAAATTGTTTTTAAGGCTTTATCAGTAATTATACTCGATACCAAATAACAGCCGACAAACAAAGTCAAGGTAACCGGTAAAACGTTATTCATATATCCGTATACATAACATAACATTAAATAATATATTTCACGAAACAAAATAATTACACGTAATTAATTCATAGAGCCGACATGGCCCAGTGGTTAGGACGCGTACATCTTAAACGATGATTGCGGGTTCAAACTCAACAAGCATCAATGAATTATTTTAAATGTCACTTTTATTAATTATAGATTTTTTTTTAATTAAACGACGATTTCCGTGGTCGAATGGTGTATACACCTGTTTTCATGGGTACGCCATTCCGAGGTCCCGGGTTCGATTCCCGGCCGAGTCAATGTAGATTATCATTAGTTTTCTATGTTGTCTTAGGTCTGGGTGTTTGTGGTACCGTCGTTACTTCTGATCTTCCATAACACAAGTGCTTTAGCTACTTACATTGGGATCAGAGTAATGTATATGATGTTGTCTCATATTTAAAAAAATATATATATTTTACTTGACACCAAATTAACGAGATATTATTGGTCGAGAGGTTGATTAATCTATGATATTCACTGTGGATTTCCAACAAAATGGCGTTTTGATCGTCGCCAAAATATCCCCAAATAAATAGTAGATTAGTTATACACATAATTTAAGCCCAGCTATACTTGGATTTGAACCGGCATTCTTTAATTTTAAATTAAAAATTACAAATTTATTAATGGGTGTATTTTTCTACAGTATCTTGGACTCGTATGGGGTTTTATTTTGCACACAAATTAATCACAGCATCAGTTATTATTAGTATCACATGTATAGCCAGTGAGTGCATACTCAATTGTATGCCTGTTATACTGGCTCACTCAAGCACATTTTGTTAAGTTACTTAAAAATTTCTATTTTAATATTTAACTAATATGTTCCCAAAAGTTTAAACTCCAGTGTAAATATTTATTTTAAATATTGAAATTAAATTCCAAATGTCTTTCTAAATAAAGACGGAACAGCGTACGCATTTCGATTTTAAACACCGAAAATATAGTGTCACACTGTGTCATAATATGTTATAAGTTATTACACTCAGTGTAAGCTTTCTATGATAGTAGGAAAACGTCCACCACTCTTGGTTTCACAAATATGAAAGTGGTGGTATTTGAATAGTAAAACGTTATAACTACAAACACATAACAAATTAAAATATGTCTTATTACAATGAACTAAGAATGAAAATCAAAAGTAATTTATATTCAACATAAGTTAATACATCCTTTCGTTTGTAGAGGTGAATGGAAACACACACATGCAATACGTATAGAAGTGTAATTTAAAAGCAATCTTAAGTCAACGGAATAAGATTGACGAAAATGTGTAATTATTTTTGCATTACAGACAAAACATTTTGAATTTCGTTCTCATGGAATCATTAATGACGAAAAGTCCTAAAGGATGAATCACGTCAAAAGAATGTGACCTTAATTCATTACGTAATACGGTTTTAATTCATACGTCGCTAATATTAGATAAATCCTTGTCGCAATAGTGAAAGTTGCTATCATATGGTTCTGCGGTCAGTTGGCGGCAAAACTCGACGTTGACAGTTCGTTTTATATTTTTTTAATCTGTGAAGTGTTGTGAAAATGATATAAAAAAACTAAATGTTGAGTGAATAATCAATATGGAAATTAAACTTGTTATTTTCTCGGCCCTGCTTTCGTTTGGTAAAGTTTCTGTTATTTATTATTTAGATTTTTAAACAGCCATTTTTGACAAACATATTTTTTTTTTAAATATATTTTAATTTTCAAGCGTGAATAGGTTAAGGCGAGTTACTTGAATGCCGAAACATTAATGTACATTCTTATGTACTTGTAATTTGTAATTTTTAATTAACTACAACAAAGTTGTAATAAATTTAACACTTTCAATGCAAATAATAATATTTTATATCCATAAAAAAACTGATAAATTTATTTAATTTATCGAAAAATACCCAGAGTTTATTTTTCAATTAAATAAATAAATTAAATTTCAACATAATATATTACAAACATTTTTTATTTATTATTCCTAATGTAATCCTTAATATATATTTTATCTTTATAACAATTTATATGAATTGAAAAGTATTCAGATCGTAAATTAAAAAAAAAACATAATATGCATAGAGTTATATATAAAATAAAATAGATATTATATGAAAATGTACAAAAACAGGTCAGGTTATATGATCTTTAGCGTTCTTGTGTATGATTTAAATAAAATCTTTTGTTTTAAAATCACTTCTTATTTAAAAATAATTTTGCCAAATTTTAAGAGAAACCAGTGGATTTCATTTTTGTCATGAAAAGAAATAATATAATACATTAATGGGCAAAACATTTAACATACATATATTATGTGTCTAAAAATGTAGTGGGTAACTGTTGGTACGTAAGTACACGCAAACTACTACATTATTATGACGTTTGGTAAGTCAACTATCACATACAGATCTATCTGTATATATATAAATAATCTAAAGGTCATTATATAGTTCATATTCCATTTTTAAATAAAATAAAGAAACGAAGTCACAAAAATGACCGTTAAAAAGAACAATCCAACTAAACATGGACGCTGTTAATTCATCCTTGCTTCGAAGTATTAGTAACGTAAAATAAAGTAACAGCCTGTACATTTCTCACTGCTGAGATAAGGCCTCCTCTTCCATTAAGGAGAGGGTTTGGAACATATTCCACCACGCTGTTCCAATGCGG